>NC_135574.1:162608517-162716017 GCF_965152235.1 Eretmochelys imbricata
GCATCACTATACCTTCAGAAGAAGCTCTCTACCCACTTGGCCGTAAGGGTATGTTTCAATATAGGTGCTGAGAAATTGGGAAGATGGACGAAGCTCATCTGGGAAAAAACAGTAGCCCAAAAGGAATTATTCACCACCTTAGCCCGATAGCCCCCTCTAAGACAGATCTAATAGTTGTTAAGACACTTCATTGGGATCCCTTATCCAAATGCACTTGCCAGTAGTGTGGATCAGCAAGTGGGAAACCCAGGGTTAGATCCCTAGAAGCTGCTAGAAAATAAAATATTTAATTTATACCTAAATTATCTAAGTATTAGAGAAGATCCATATCACTTCAGAATGACCTTGATGTTAGGACACATTGATATTTTAGGTGATGTTCTTTTAATTTTTGCAAATTTGTGACATTAGTTATGGTTCAGTACCAGTATCAAGATCATTAGTATTAAGTTAAATACTTCTGGATCCACAGGACAGTAATTGCAGTAGATTTTCTAACTATTTATCTGCAAGTTTTATCTTTAGTTTGCCATCATTTTAGACTCCTTTGGCCAAATTTTGTCTTCACTTACACTGTGACAACTCCACTGCTAGGGCAAAATTTGTTCACTCTCTCCCTGACCCCTACATTAAGTCTGGAATCTATATCTACACTTCCTAGGATTCATAAAGCAGTTAATTGAAAGGCCTGAATGTGAAAAACATTGCCATTTGTATGGAGGCTTTGCTCACTTTGCGTCGGGTTGGAATGTGCTTTTCCTAAGTGAAGCAGACCCATCATGAACCATCTAAACCTTTGTTTCCTGGTCTTTAAAAGGCACTTGTTTGGCTATGCCCCAATGTGTATGCAATCACAAAATAAATCTAAGGAGAAGATTTAAGGCCAGAGTCTGTTGAAATAAAGGTACAGATCTTGCAACAGTTCTAAAAATAGTATATTTCCTGAAAAAGGAAGAGAGGGAAGGGTGAAATAGTAAGCCTAGATAGATTAAACCACCACAATATATTGGTAATAACTGGCATCCCATAATTTTAGAGTTACTATCATCGAAGAAAAGATAGTGTATACTCAAGATCTTCACTGATAAACACATATAAACAGCAGTTTTCATGTAACATAAAATACTCAAAATCCAAAATACATCTGTGTTCACTGGAAATAATATGCACTGTTTTCATATTTGTAACCTAACATCTCTCTCTCTATATATATATATACACACACACATTTTAGACAAAGAAAATGTGCTTAAAAAAGCAGAGAAAAGAGGACGGAGTTCTTCTAGTAATGCTGATTGCTGAAGAGAAAATAGAGAATCCATTAGGAATGCCTTCATATTCTTTAATTCTCTCCCTCCCCCTGCCCCATTCCCTCGACCCAACCTAGGCTATTACACACATGAGGACACACATCTTCAATCATTTCATATCCTCTACAGCACTTCAGAAGCCATACTTCACCCTCTTGCCTTTCAGCACCATATATAAACAGCACACATATTCCCTCCGGGCAGTGCAGAACTCTCTCTCTCTCTCGCTCTCTCTCTCCCTCCTTTCTCAACAAGAATCACACCCAGCAGCCACATGCTATCAGCCACAGGGTTCAGTCAAGGTCACTTACATGACCTTAGGGCTACTTCCTTTTGTCTGCCTCAGGAAATGTGCCATTGTATTTAGTTGGGGAAACAGCCTTCCTAGGCGTTCTTCTGCCTCTTGGAGATGTCTTCTTCTGAAGGGGGCAGACAGTAGAGAAGATCTCAAGGAAAGAGAATTCTTTGTTAATTATGTATTCCCCCCCCCCACTTCTATGTCAAATAATTATCATACATCTAGTACTTTGCCCTAAAATTCAAATCACATTCATCTTCATGTATCTTAATAATATTATTCATTTTATCTATTGCATGGTTATATATAAAAGGAGTCACTGGCTTGTTTTGTAACGTGTCCAATGTGTTATATTAAGCTACTGTCTTCAGGGTTTGTCTGAAAAACATGACTTCTAAGGGAATACAAAATAAATACAGTCCTGGTTGTGACAAGGTTTTCTCTCTTTAATTTGAGAGTGAAGTTAGCCGTCATGAAAGTTATGAACTAATAGCACTGATGAACCAAGCGCTGTGAAAGTTTCTCAATAGAAGCTTTACCAGTATGTCTTTATCCAGTGACCGGCAACACCCTTGCATAACAGGGTATGCTGGCCTTTAAGGACAGGCCACAAGTCCAGCACTATACCATTACAGTTTCAGCACAGAACCAAGCATTTATATGGGACATAATTCTCTGAGGGACCACAGGAATTGCAGGCTATAGTAAGGAATGCTGGGAAAGGATGAAGGGAGATATAGGTATGTAGATACACACACACACACACTTTTCTAATAACAGGGAGGGAAAAGGATGTGTTGTGGTTCTCTCTGCTAAGTGGAAGACTAGAAAAGCAAAAGCTCCGGATCTCACTAGTCAAAGAGCTGGGGAAAGAGCCCAGGAGGTGTTGTGGGAAGAAGTCTGTGAAAGGATTTGGGGGGAGGCCTAAGAAGCAGGCAGACAGAAGATAAAGGAACCCTGGGGAAGTGGAAGTTCTGTGCATGTTGTTACAGAGCTCAGATCTGGCACTCAGGGCTGGACTGAACTGTGGGGCTGGCAAGAAAGGGTTTCTTGAAGTAACCAAGGAGGCATATTGTTAGGTTAGAGAGTAAGACACAGCCAAATCCCCAGAGGGAAGCTAAGATATTGGCAGAGTGAAGAAAGAGGCATTGAGGAAAGAGAGCATAGAGGGCATGAGTTGCAAACTCAGCTGTGGCTTTAGAGACATGGCAGGTGGAGGCTTCCCTTTACTCCCTGAGGTGTGAAACTGGGTAATGCATGAGCACGGGTGGTGGCTGCCTCCACACAATGGCAGGTAAGAAATGCCCTTAAACATGTTTACTAGGCTTTCTGTACTTGGACAACAGTGGAGAAGGTGTCCTGCTTCTGGGAACACACACAGATTCCTTGCCTCAAACAGCACTTAGTATTTTTAAATGATTGAGAAAGAGGAGGTCAGTGTGGGCGAAGAAACTAGCCTGTTGGCGGTTAACAGAGAAGATGCGCATTGTCTGCATTCGGTTGCCTACTGGTTGGCGGTCACAATGGGCTTTCAAACTACACACACAGTCAGATGTAAAGTCCTGAAGGAGACCTGAAAGTAAAAAAGGAAAGCTGAAAAGAAAAATATCTGATGAGTGGAATGGCAATGCTATCAAAGACTCGGCAATGTTATTTTCTAATGGAATTTCTTAATTTCCCTTCAATCGATTCACAATTTCAGTTTCTCTCTGTACCTTTCTGAAATCTGTCTTTGTTTGTTTGTTTTTAGGTATGGTAATGGCAAAACAGCAGCAGCAGACTAGGCTGCCCTCCTTCAAATCCTACAGGACCACTAAAGGCAGCAGGAAGCACAGCTAGCTTCTGAACAGCAGCAGTAGACGTTACCACCAGCAGCACAGGATAGATACATGAGATCTACCAACACCAGCACAAGGTGTTCTGCGACAAGCTACAGAGAAATCACCAGGTCCAGAGGCTTTCCTGACATGAGGGTGACCAGATCGCAAGAGTGAAGTATCAGGACACACTGGGCGAGCCGGGGGGAGGGGAGAGACAGACACAGGTGCACAACCCCGACCGGAGCCAGAGGCACACTGGTCCGCCTGGCCCTGTGCTACCAGCTTGCCCCTCCCTGTTGGGGGTGGGCCAATGCTGCGCCACACAGCTTCCCTGCCCAGCGCCCCCTGGATCCACTATGCCCAGAGCCCCCCTACAACCATTCCACCACAAAGGCACAGTGCTGTGCACACACACACCCCGTCCAGTGCCCCCCAGCCCACAGCCGCCCTGCTCCCCACACAGAACCCCCCACTCAACAGTTTCCCAATACACACAGATTTCTCCTCCCTCCCTTCCAGTGTCCTTCCCCACAGCCCCACCACCACAACTACACAATGCCCCACACCAACCCCCACTGCCCAGATCTCCCCCACTGCCCCACACCCTTCAACGGGCCCCCACTGTCTAGCACCCCCAAACACACAAACCTCCCCCACTGCCCAGCGCTCTCCACACACCGCCCAGACACTCACCATCACACCCTGCCCCCTTCCCTGGCCGCACTCACCAGTCCTGCTGGGAGGTCTCTGGCTCCTAGGGTGAGAGCGGTGAGGGGAGTCTCCAGACCCTCCACGTGCTGCGCTCGCCACAAGTGCAAGCTCCGTGGCTCCCATTGGCTGGGAAAAGCACCAATGGGAGCTGCCGGAGCCACAGAGAGGGGCTTGCAGGTGCCGGCAGCACGCAGAGCCCCCCACCCGAAGAGCCAGAGGGACCTGCCAGGGGGTGAGGTGGGGAGTCCCGGCGGTACTTACCTGGGGCAGCTCCCATCCCGGGAAGCATCTGGCAGGCAGGTCCCTCTGGTTCCTAGGGTCATGGGTCAGGTCGGGTCGGGTGGGGCGGGGCAGAGGGCTCTCTGCCCACTCCCAGCGCCTGCAAGCCCCACCCATGCAGCACGCGGCGCTCCTACCGGCGGGCGAATGCCGGGAGCTGCCCCAGGAGGTGGTGAGCAGCAGTGGTGCGGCTGTGGTCCAGACGGTCCCGATATTGGGACAAAGGGCGTTCCGACCGATGTAAGGTCGGGACACGGGACAAGTCCCCTAAAATCGGATTGTGCCGATAAAATCAGGACGTCTGGTCACCCTACCTGAAATGGTCCTGGGATGGCAGTCTCTGGGCCTGCAAAGGCAACCTGAGCTGCCTGAATCTCAGGCAAGTTCAAGGACACTGGTCAGGAAAAATGATAGGACATTCTTGAAAGAGGGAGTCTTGGTACAAGTTCCAGCCCACTGAATACGGATTTGAAAGACTTAATCCACCCCCTTACCAGGACAGGAATTCACCGAAGGCCAGGAGGAGGGTCCTGGTAGTTTGCTTCTGGTGTGGAAGACCTGGGCACATAAGAGATGCCATTCACTGTTTAAAGTCAAGGGCTTCATCTGAAAATCTGCCAGTCATGAGATAACCTTCTGATGTGTTAATGTGTGAACTCATATGGCTATCAAAACCATTTTCTCTTGTTATCTGAGCAAAGGTTTTACTGACATCACAAGGAATGAAAGAGTAGTACACCCTCCAAACACCATTTTAAGAATCAAAAGGGTTTAGTTTAGTAACCGTTAGATACATAATTGTGTGAAAAACACATTTCTAAAGCTTTATTTCTGAAGTGTCTACTTACTAATTTTTTTCCACGTAGGAGCTCTGTGTTATGAACAAATTTCCAGCTACAACTTGTCCTAAGAGGAATGTCTGCACTATAGACATCCCACAATTTCTCTACTTTAGAGGAAGAGGAGAGAATTGGAAGAGATTTTTCCTCAGAATAAAAAAAAATAATAAAAAGAAACCAAATGGAGTTTATATCATATTTATTTAGAAACAATGTAATCTTCTTTCTTTCAAGGGACACTCTGGCTTCCTGAATTCAGGCTTTTGCTATAATATCCACAAACACCGTGATTAACACAGGCTTTCCACCTACTATTGAAGGAATGGGACTGTGTCCTTTACAAACACATTCACTGGCTTCCCTTGGTCGTCAAAGACTTGAAAACTCATTAATGACAACTGTGAAGTCAGATCAAGTGGTTGCTATATGAAGGTCATCACTGTTGCTTGACTAAAACGAATGGGTAAACTGTGTGACTGCTCAGAGTCAGATCCACCATTATTGGTACATATTTTAACTACGTGGGTTTACCAAAAATGGGTTACTTTCTCCACCTTGTCATCGTGTTGATGCTCAGTTGTAGCTGAAAAGCTAATGGATTGGCAATGTCCTCGCCATAGTGTTTGATTTAAAGTTCAAGCCTTTTAAAGTACTGTACATTGTCATTAAAATAAAATATTGGGTAGTGCTATCTCCTGGACACCATATTTTTACAATATGTTTCACGCCTCATTTACCAGAAATGTATTGAGATTTTTCTGAGCCAATGTTCAAAGAATAACTTGACATTTTTCATAACCAAATGCCCTGTTTTTGTTAGTTTTTTTTCTTCCATGAGCACTTGCGACTGCTGTCATGAATGGTAATTTAGGTTTCTTCTATAGGTACATATAATGCATATACAAATACATAATCTATATGTTTACATACAATATATAATTTGAAACTGAAAATGTATTTATGGATTTATTAAATGTACCCCCATTACTAGTGAAACAGGATTTGAATCGTTTCTTTTTTTTAAAAAAAAGAGCAAGCCGGTGTTACAATTATTGGGTAAGTAATATAATGTGAACATAAAAATATAAAAACGGCCATATTGGGTCATACCAATGGTCCATCTAGTCCAGTATCCTGTCTTCCAACAGTGGCCAATGCCAGATGCTTCAGAGGGAATGAACAGAACAGGCAATCATAAAATAATCCATTCCCTGTTGTCCATTCCCAGCTTCTGGCAATCAGAGGCTGGGAACACTCAGAGCATTGGGTTGCATCATCCCTGACTATCTTGGCTAATAAGCCATTGATACACCTATTCTCCAGGAATCTAGCTAGTTCTTTTTTTAACCCTGTTATGGTTTTGGCCTGCACAATATCCGCTAGCAATGAATTCCACAGATTGACTGTGTGCTGTGTGAAGAAGTACTTCCTTTTGTTTGCTGCCTATTAATTTCATCGGGTGACCCCTGGTTCTTGTGCTATGTGAAGGAGTAAATAACACTTCCTTATTCACTTTCTCCACACCAGTCACAATTTTATAGACCTCTGTCATATCCCCTCTTAGTTGTCTCTTTTTCAAGCTGAAAAGTCCCAGTCGTTCTAATCTCTCCTCATACAGAAGCTGTTCCATACCCCAAACGATTTTAGTTGCCTTTCTCTGTATCTTTTCCAATTCTAATATATCTTTTCTGAGATGGAGTGACCAGAACTGCACACAGTATTCAAGGTGTGGGCATACCATGGATTTATATAGTGACATTATCATATTTTCTGTTTTATTACTCATCCCTTTCCTAATGGTTTCTAATATGCTGTTAGCTTTTTTGACTGCTGCTGCACATTGAGCGTTTTTTTTCAGAGAACTATCCATGATGACTCCAAGATCTCTTTCTTGAGTGGTAACAGCTAATTTAGACCCCATCATTTTATATGTATAGTTGGGATTATGTGTTCCAATGTGCATTACTTTGCATTTATGTGTATTTATGCAGTAGTTATTAGGCACATAATATACCCACATATATAAAATGAAATACATACAGTGGTTAGTACAGTTAGTACTATTACATTTTATAGGGAGACCAATGTTTGACGACTGGCTATGAAAGCAGTGTCAGGCTAAGTGGAAGCATGGCATCTGGTGCTGGAATTTCCTAGCAATAATAGCTAGCCTAAAGCCCCATTTCTACTTTGGTGGCAATTAGCATTAGGAAAGTTCACTGACTGCATCATTGGTAACTTAAAAGGGAAAAGCAGCAAGCAGTGGCTGTGGGACAGTGGAACCAGAGGGTGACCACTTGAAGCAAAGGGATATAGATTCATAGATACTAAGGTCAGAAGGGACCATTATGATCATCTAGTCTGACCTCCTGCACAACGCAGGCCACAGAATCTCACCCACCCACTCCTGTGAAAAACCTCTTACCTATGTCTGAGCTATTGAAGTCCTCAAATCGTGGTTTAAAGACTTCAAGGAGCAAAGAATCCTCCAGCAAGTGACCCATGCCCCATGCTTCAGAGGAAGGCGAAAAACCTCCAGGCTTCTTCCAATCTGCCCTGGAGGAAAATTCCTTCCCGACCCCAAATATGGCGATCAGCTAAACCCTGAGCATATGGGCAAGATTCACGAGCCAGATACCAAGGAAAGAATTCTCTGTAATAACTCAGATCCCACCCCATCTAGCATCCCATCACAGGCCATTGGGCCTATTTACCATGAATAGTTAAAGATCAATTTATTGCCAAAATCATGTTATCCCATCATACCATCTCCTCCATAAACTTATCGAGTCTAATCTTAAATCCAGATAGGTCTTTTGCCCCCACTGCTTCCCTTGGAAGGCTATTCCAAAACTTCACTCTTCTGAGGGTTAGAAACCTTCGTCTAATTTCAAGTCTAAACTTCCCAATGACCAGTTTATATCCATTTGTTCTTGTGTCTACATATATACCCTGCTAACCAGTCACATCCCAGCAGGGTATGGTTGAATTGTTTGAGGGTATTAGGATTGCTCCTCTCCCACAGTCATGGCATTAGGCCACACGTCAAGTCCCATAGGACACAGCACTAAAATATTAGACTGAAATTTAGCCTAAAATATTGCTGTAGTAAAGTAGTAAAAGATGAAAGGAAAATTATTACTTGAATTGAAATCAGTATACTGCAAACTTGTTCATTTTCCTATACCTCAGGCATATTTTTAGTTGCTTTAGTTGCAAATTGTTTGTATGTTTATGCCTGAATGAACTTCACTTTAACATTATATTTTCAGGTTGGTTGAAAGGTCCTATGTAGGCTGGTGTTGTGATAGTCATAAACTATATATTCAATAGACCATTATTACACAGTTTATTTAACACTTCTGCCTTAGTGGCAGAACAGTGAATTGTAAAACTTGGGTATAAGTGCAACTCCTTCCCTCCTATACCTTCACTATATGAGACCTGGTCTACACCTAATACTTAGGTCAAACTAGCTATATCACTTAGGGCTGTGAAAAGTTTCACACCCTGTGCAACGCAGTTAGGTTGTAAGTGTCTACACTACAAGCTCTATAATGGCACATCAGCTGCTTCGCCCATCCACCTAGTGGTCTCTACAGTGGGGGTTAGGTCAACATAACTCTGTCACTCAGGATGTGAAACTTTTCACAGCCCTACGCAATGCAGCTAGTTTGACCTAAATTTTAGGTGTAGACAAGGCCTAAATTGCTTGAGCCACAGATTGGAAGGAGGGAGAGATGTGAAAAGTCCAAGCTCTTTAAAAAGTCCAAGTTGTTGCTTGGACTTTGAAGTGAGAACCTATATTTTATAGCAGTGGTTCTCAACACTGGTCCACCGCTTGTTCAGGGAAAGCCCCTGGTGCGCCGGGTTGGTTTGTTTACCTCCGCATCCGCAGGTTCGGCCGATCGCGGCTCCCACTGGCCGCAGTTCGCTGCTCCAGGCCAATGGGGGCTGCGGGAAGGGCGGCCAGCACATCCCTCGGCCCACGCCACTTCCCGCAGCCCTCATTGGCCTGGAGCAGTGAACCGCGGCCAGTGGGAGACACGATCGGCCAAACCTGCGGACATGGCAGGTAAACAAACCAGCCCAGCATACCAGGGGCTTTCCCTGAACAAGAGGTGGACCAGAGTTGAGAACCACTGTTTTACAGAGAACTGTTACCAACCCTAAGTATTATATGTTCAAAGTGCTGTACTGCTTCCTTTACTTCAACTGACTATTGATGTGCAGCCTGGAGTCTAACACATAGACTTACATGTTTTGACAGCTCTGCCATCTTTCTTGCCTTAAGTTTTCAGTTAGTTACCACTGATGCAGCCTACGCAATTAATTAAATGACACATTTTGTTTGACTTTTCTCTTGTCGTTGCTCATGAAAAGTGCCAGAATATTGCCTAGGATATGATGCAAAGCAGAAAGACTGAGGAAACAGGTAGACAGAGTGGAGTGCCCAAGAAGCAGAAGTTCTTAAGGGAACAAATAAATAAATAGGAATAGAATAAAAGATAGAATAAGAGAAATCCAGAGCATGATATGTGTATCACCCAATACATTTATTAAGAGAACAATGAGACTACTGCTCTACAGTACATCAATTTAGATTTACATACAAAAAGGTTGTGTGAAGCTGATGAAACCACTCATGTGAGTAAGGCAAGCAGGATTTTGTTCTTTATCAATTCCTGTAGGACCAATAGAGAAAGCCCAGAAGAAAGAAAAAAAGCAAAAAAGTTGGAATAAATTGTCTGAGAATTTTAATCAATTCATAATTAAATAGTTCACGTTCAAGTCAGCAATCCCCAAGACGACATAGATTTTTATCCTGAGAGACCTGTGTTCAAGATTGGAGAGGTGATCCCAAGGCCTCTCTAGCACTATTTAAAGCAGTAGTTCAGACTGCCTAAACTGCCACAGATATCCCACGCACTCCAGAGGAGAATAAATAGCAATAGGTATTTTAAGCAAAAGAAATAGCTAGGATTAATTCAATATCATGGTGGGTTTTGATCTGAATTAAAAATATGTCTCAAATGCAAATAGAGAAAAATGATGGGCCTTCAAATGATTGACAGCCTTTCAAAATAGAAGTGTTGCTATAATTAAGCAATAATGTATGACTGAGTGTGCACTATGACAAATTGGAAGCTTGGTTGATTAGATTGAGCATATAAGATGTCAGTATAATTATCACATTTTAATCATTTTCTTCCATTTTTTATAACAGCATTGTCTTCAGCCTCATTTGGTGCTTATTAGATTGATATTCTAAGAGGAATTGTACAACATAAAACATGTCCTTTAACAGGATGAACTTTAGATAAGACTTTAGGTATGTCTATAAACATTTATAATGATGGCTGTTGTGTCTCTACTTTCTTCCTCATCCTATGTGTCATTTAATGTCAAGCTGGAGCTTCCTTTATCACGATCAAATACTTTAAACTGAACATGTCCTATCACACTAAGCAGTCACTATGTTTGTCAAACTGTAATAGACAAAACATTTCACATAGCTAGACTGAAGGATGAACTAATGATACCCATTACAATGATTAACAATATGCTGAATTAATCATTGATAGAGCTGGGTTTTTACTATTTTAATGTGGCTATACTGAAGTGTATGGCAGTTTTTAACAAGAAGATGTTCTGGGTTAGTACCTCAGGAAACAATGACTTTTTTAAAGAGCTGTTTTAAAAGGTTTAATTTGATACAAATCACATTTCTAAAACTTATACAATACATGGAATAGCCTCTTAATAAATTACACTGTTGCAAGGAAACTTAGTTTCAACCTGAAGTTATTAACACTGGCATGCTCTCACATCCTTACTCTCTCTCAAATTAAATCTAAGCATCTCTTCACCTCTATCAAAATAAGAAAGTGATATGTGGTCTAGTTGTGGGAGCACAAGACTGTCAAGCAGGACTCTGATGGTGTGTCTACACTGTCATTAAAACCCATGGCTGGCCTATGTCGGCTGACTCGGGCTCAGGGGCTCTGGCTAAGGGGCTGTTTAATTGTGGTATAGATGTGCGGCTCAGGCTGGAGCCTGTGATTTGGAATCCTTCCCCATCACGGGGTCCCAGAGCCTGGTCTTCACCCTGAGCCCGAACATTTACACCACAATTAAACAGCCCTGTAGTCTGATTACTGCGAGCCCAAGTCAGCTGACAAAGGCCAACCACAGATGTTTAGTCACTGTGTAGAAATATCCTAAGGGTTCCTTTGCCAGCTCCACCACTGACTTGCTATGTTGCCTTGGGCAAGAACCTTAATCTCTCCGTGATTCAGTAAAACCAAATTATAATCCCTATCTACTGTATCTACAGGGATTTTGTGAAGTTTAATTAATTAGGGACAGATGCTGCCACTCTAATTCACATTGGATGAAATTCTCCCCTGTGTGGAAGGTCCACATCAGGTCCACACACTTCTTAAATCGCAATGACTTACAGGGTACACAGGCTTTGTGTGGGCCATCTGCCCAGGGGTGTATTTCATCTATAAAGTAGTAATTTATTCCTTGAATAATCTCATTAAAATCAGTCTGACTACTTGTGGAATGAGTTACTACTCAGTGTGAGTAAGGGTAGGAGAATCAGACCCTTAATATTTGGGAAGCACTTGAAATGTTAAGATGAAATGGGCTACTAGGCTTGCCAACCCTCCAGGAATTAAAGATTAATCTTTAATTAACGATTATGTCATGTGATGAAACCTCCAGGAATATGTCCAACCAAAACTAGCAACCCTTTGGGCTACACCAGTGCAATTTATTATTCTAACTTTAAAAAAGAATTGATTATGAGCACTTCGCCAAAGATCCACTCAAAAAAAAATCGATACATCAGAAATAATAACTCCCTTGTCTTCTTTAGTACATATTCAGTGAATTGGGACCATTCTCTCATCCCAAGGTATCTCAGTATAGTAAAGTTCATGCTGAAAAGCATAAAATAAGGGGATAATATTCATTTGCCTCAAACACTGTTCCACCTGGTGATATTCCAAAAGCCACAGACCTACTCATAAACTCATAATTTGATTTTACCTATAAATAGGTGGATATTACAAAAATAAGTCCCACATTTTCATTTGAATTTTTAAGTTAACTTGTTTTCACTGCTTTTATTTCTCTTTTGTTTGCTTTCTAGAACAAATGTTCTAGAACAGGAGTTTACAGGCAGAGCTGTTCACATAACAAATGATTTTTAATCACATTTTGGAAAACATTCACAGAAAGTGAATTTTGAAGGCAGAAATGCAAGATTTCACACCATAAACCTGATTCTGAGATATATGCTTTTCCATCGTTGGAACAGAAATTTACCTTCTGACTTCACTTATACACCTCATAGAACCCCAAGAGTATATGTCAAAATGTCTATAATCTTCTTTAAGTTCAAGGTGAAGATGTTATTTCCAGTCTTGGATAATGCTGCCTGTGCAGAATGATCCTGTGCAATTTTTAATACTACTGTTACTACAGCTAATGACCCAGTTACCAGTAAAATGCATAAACGCAAGATTTTAGCATTGATTTTTCTCTTGGTCTTCTCTATAGCTTTTACAAACCTGAATTTAACATGCTTTTATCATACTTATAAGGGCTTGATGTTGGCTCTTACTAGAGATGCCCTAGGTTTATTTAATATTTCAAAAGACTTGATAAAGTCCCTCCCCTGAGCCTCTTAAGGAACCTTAGTAATCACAGGGTGAGAGGGAAAGTCCTGTCGGGTTTTAAAAACTGGGTAACAGATAGGGAGGAAAAGTAGGAATAAATGGCCAGGTTCCAACATATAAGCAAGTTAACAGTAGAGTGCTACTGAGTTTAATATTAATACCAATGTTGTTCTATAGATTTACTGCATTACCAGTCTAAGGAATGAAGGAACAGTGAGGTGGGAATAAAGGCTGACCACACATATTATTTAGGTTAGTCACGACTACACTACAGGCACTGTAATGGCACATCTACAGTGCCGTAGCTATGCTGTTGTAACCCCACGGTGTCGACGCAGACTACAGTGACAGAAGGGATATTTCTGTCACCATAGGAACACCTCCTCCTTGAGTGAAGGTAACTAGGTTGATGGAAGCATTCTTCCACCGACCTAGCCACATCTACACTGGGGATTAGGTCAGCATAGCTCTACTCCTTAGCGATGTGAATTTTTCACACCCCTGAGCAGCATAGCGAATGCCGACCTAAGTTTTAAGTGTAGATCGGCCCTCAGGAACTCTGCCACTTGCAGCTCTCATCAGAGGACTCAGCAATGGGTGTTTTCCCTCTGGCAAACACAGCATCTTCAATGTCCATTTGAAGTTTCTTCAGACTGCCGTACTGTAAAATGGTGGCAGTTAAGATAGACTGCTGTGTGTCAACAGTGCTATCCCTGCTATACAATTCTATAGGCTGGTTTAAAAAAGGTTATTATTCTCTATTATATTCTCCAGGACTTTCTCATAGGTGAGCTGTTTCACTTTAGAGAGAAGATGTTGATTTTTCAACATGTAGGGTTAAATGAGGAAATGATGTGATGAGGAAAACGTTAATAGGTTAGGAAGTTCAATATATTTTAGATAACTACCCCCTCCATCCTTAAGCCCTCAAAATTTGTTTATTTGTACTCAGGTGCAGCACGGTTTAGTGGTTATAGCACATAGCTAGAAGTCACGACCAGAGACAAAGTCACAGTTCTGTCAAAGACTTAATGTGTGACCTTGCACAAGTCATTTAACCTCTCTGGGCCTTATTTTCTGTAAAATGGGGTTAATAATAATACACCTTTCTAAAACACTTCAACTAAAAAAGTCCCAGGGCTTGAAAAACATATCCAACACCTACTAGTCCAAGGACTAAGCCTGTTCACCAGGCCAAAATACAGCTGTGCTCCAAACTGCACCTCCTCCCAAACCATACACTTGATCTTCCCTAATCAACGTTGATACATGCAAAGTAATGCACATTGGAAAACATAATCCCAACTACATATATAAAATGATGGGGTCTAAATTAGCTGTTACCACTCAAGAAAGAGATCTTGGAGTCATCATGGATAGTTCTCTGAAAACATCCACTCAATATGCAGTGGCAGTCAAAAAAGCAAACAGAATGTTGGGAATCATTAAGAAAGAGATAGATAATAAGACATAAAATATCGTATTGCCTCTATATAAATCCACGGTTTGCCCACATCTTGAATACTGTGTGCATATATGGTCGCCCCATCTCAAAAAGGATATATTGGAATTGGAAAAGGTTTAGAAAAGGTCAACAAAAATTATTAGGGGTATGGAATGGCTGCCGTATGAGGAGAGATTAATAAGACTGGGACTTTTCAGCTTGGAAAAAAGATGACTAAGTGGGGATATGATAGAGGTCTATAAAATCATGACTTGTGTGGAGAAAGTAAATAAGGAAGTGTTATTTTCTCCTTCTCATAACACAAGAATTAGGGATCACCAAATGAAATTAATAGGCAGCAGGTTTAAAAGAAACAAAAGGGAGTATTTTTTCACACAACGCATAGTCAACCTGTGGAACTCCTTGCCAGAGGATATTGTGAAGGCTAAGACTATAACAGGGTTCAAAAAAGAACAAGATAAATTCATGGAGGATAGGTCCATCAATGTCTGTTAGCCAGGATGGGCAGGGATGGTGTCCCTAGCCTCTGTTTGCCAAAAGCTGGGAATGAGTGACAGGGGATGGATAACTTGATGAATACGTGTTCTGTTCATTCCCTCTGGGGCACCTGGCATTGTCCACCATTGAAAGACAGGATACTGGGCTAGATGGACCTTTGGTCTGACCCAGTATGGCCGTTCTTATGTCTCCTTGTAGTCATCTACACCCTAATGCTTGGGACTGAAGACACCAGTCTCCCACTGGCTGAACTCTCAAATCTCATTTAGTGCCAGCCTGATACCACACAATCATTTATTAATGCTGCCTTCTCACAAAATAAATCAACTAATGCTGCTACTCCAATACATTAATGCTAGGCCACCCGCTCCATGCCTCAGTACAATTAACAATGCCATTCATAAATCAATTGCATGGGCAGATCCCACCCCTGACTATAACAACTTATACATTCTGGGCTGCTGTCCCCAGTAAATCAATTTACGCTAGCCCCATAGACAGAATCCTTTGCTGTGGGGTTTGGCCCTCCCCCAGTGTTTCCTGCACCCCGGGGGCAGAGGGATAGCCCTCACAGTGCTCCTAGCTCTTAACAGTGTCAGCAGCCTCTTCCCCACCACTTTCACAGCAGCAACAAGACCTGGCCCTGCTCCTGCTGCAGAACTGTGGCAGCCAGTTACCTTCTTCTTGCTGAATAAGAGCAGCTATCCACCGCCCCACTACTTCACCTAAGAGCAGCATTAGGAGTATTGGAACTGTTTGTCTGCATATTTAAACTGCTTCAGTTTAACCTGGTCCATGCCCGGCTCTCTTTGTGACCATGACGATAAGAGGCTTTTTTAAAAGTAAAAGCTTAAGAGTTTACAGAAGTAGAGCACATGTGTGTGGAAATTATTCCTGCTCACCATGGATGAGTGGCTTTTTTTAAGCTCTGAAAAGCACTATATTAGTGCAAAATACTATTATCTGAACCTGTTGGTTGCTTGGGAAATGCTATTTGGGCATGCCAGAGATGGTGGGTGCTTAGAGTTGCCACCTTTCTAATGGCTGGTAACCGGACCCCGGAGGCCCCAGACCTTGCTCCGCCTCTCCCACCAGGCCCCTGCTCTGACTCTTTCCCCCAAGGCTCCACCCCTGCTCTGACTCTTTCCGCTAAGGCCCTGCCGCTGCTCTGCCTCTTCCCCGCAGATAAAAAAGAAAACGGGCATCAGAGCTTGTTTAATGGCACGCGGATAAGCCGAAACCTGGACTGTCCATGGAAAACCGGATTGGTGGAAACCCTATGGGTGCAGGGGTCACCTGTTGTGGGGCAAGTGAGAGAGAAAGAGGGCATTTAGTCTTCCAGCGATGGAGAGCTAAATTCAGCTCTTGTGAAAGCAGGTACAACACTCTTACATCAGTGCTGAATCTGGTCCTATGGAGTTGGGGGGTCTAGAACAAGAAGAGGCAATTTTCTTATTCTGAAAAAATATTGGGATTTGGTTTACAGGAAGGACTGAATTTTGGATCAGTTCTTATTTTAAACAAACCACTTCACCTCTTGATAATTTAATGATCATGGGAGTTAGAAGATTAATTTACTTTCCTTTTGTTCCATATCAGCATGTGTTTGATAAAAGTAATATATTCCACAGACTCCGAGAGCATCAGTTCAATGTCCATTGACATCAAAGTATCTGGGTGACATGCGGAACTGATAATAAGATTGCATTTTTTTCTATACTTGATGACTATTCAACAAAGGAGCCCCTTTAGAACTCTTTTTCTATTTTTCCATTCCCCAATTTACTGCAGGGTCTGAATTTTTTTTCTGTGTCTTGCAAAAAAATTTAATGTTAATAAGTTTAGAGATCCCATTAAGACTTCCTTTGGAAGATATTAAATGACATTTTCTTTTGCACTGCCAGTATGGTCCATATCCTGTAAATTATAGGCAAGGCTGGTAGAATGTCAACCGAAACAGCTCAGTTGTTTCCAAGAATGGAGGTAGGAAAAAATACATTGATTTCCTTGTGTTAAAATTTTTGAAATTTTCTTTGAAAAGCTCTAGCATCCCAATACATTCGAGCAGGGACTTAAGATCTAGCTGGATGGTGACCTGTTGTCAGGGATGTACCTTTTGCTGGAACTGTGAAAACCTACCTAAATTTGCCTCTGAAAAAAATCACTAAAGGCCAAACAGAGACTTTAGATTTTGGCACCTACATTCACTGAAGACTCTGTCCACAATGAGCACACTCCAGCCTGGGACTGAGCAGGACTTTCCCTGCAACTGCAACTTTGCGCTGTTCTGAACCGGGGCTAGGTACCTGAACTCAGGACATGGAGATTGTCTCGCCTGTGCTGGGTCCAGGCCACATGGACAAGGGAGTTGCCTGATCCAAAGGAAACCATAATTTTGGAATTTTTGAACTTCTGACTGCTTGGCTTTGCAGCCTTAATGATGTTCTTTTAATGTAGTGGTGTACGTATGTGTGTGTGTGTGAGATATATTGAGTACTACCTATTTTAAACATCCTCAGAACGGTTACCCCATTTGGGTTCTGATTCATCAAGGTACTTAAGCACATGTGTAACTTTAAGCCCGAGTAGTCCCATTTGCATGAGATTATTCACATGCCTAAAATTAGGCACATGCTTTAGAACCTTGCTGAATTGGGGCCTTTGTCCTATAGCTCTGTGACAAGTCTATAATTCTGATCTTCATTGTCTCAAGCATAATTTTTCCTTTCCCCTGATGGTGACTATCTTATTTCAAAGACTCCATTTAAAGTGGCATTGAGACTAGGGGCAGACAAGCCCCACAGCTATCAAACTTGTGATAATTATCTTAACCATGTGTTTTAGAAAGAGCAACATTTTTCTCGATATACCTTTAACTGAAAAGTCTACACAGACAATGGAACGGGGGTGGTTGCATATTCTATGAAAAGAGGCACATTCAAAAATATGCTATTCCTTTTCTACAAGTATGCATGTAACATTGATCTCCTCTACATAGTGCCAGATAGAACTAACCTTTTAGATGTGCATATATGTAGAATATACTTTTCTCGACAGGCACATAGAATTTACCATACATACATAAGCTGTATGAAGGTAGAATTTGCTATTTCAACATGCATGGATGTAAAATGTATATATTACATACATATGTGAGCAGAATGCATCTTTTCTGAACTTACACACGTGGAATGAACCTGTTCTACAAGTATACCTGTAGTGTGCATCATTTCTAATTGTATGGTCAGCATGTGGAATGCCACAATTTCCCCCTAAAACTAATTTTGAGACGAGTTCTCTTTTCAAAGCAGTTTCCTATGTACTTGTACAACATTATTCCACAGATTTGCTGTTGAAATGAAATACTGCAGTGACCTTTTTAATTCCCCAGACTTTTTACAATCTTTGAAATTTAGCACAACAGTAGGAGTTTAATCATATTCACTGATGTAAAAGACAAAATAAGGCACCTCTACATTCAGTTAAAGAGATGACCTCCAAGGTGTCAGAGCCTTCAGAGACTCATTGGATGTCCCCAAGGACAATTACAGCAATGTTGCATGAGGTTTGCCTGTAATCTCCCACTTTGTCTCACGGTAACACAAAGAGGCATCTGCTGAAATTTTTTTGTATTTTAATTTAGATGGAGCATTTCTATGGGATTTCATTGTTTTCCTGGTAAAAGAATAATCCCATAGCTAATTTATACCCTTCTTTTCCTCTATTTCTATTATCCAGAAGAGCTTCTACTCTGAGTTCCTATGATCGCTGATTCTCACACCACTTCATGTTCTATGCCTTGGGTTTTATAGACATATCTTTTCTCTATCACACTATGAAAGTTTAGCAGTGAAAAAAAAAAAGCACTCTTCTGCCTGTGGTGGTTGTGTCAGTGGTTTTGTCACTCCTATTGATTGATGCCAGGTAGGCCAGAGGAAGATTTAAAAAAAAAAAGAAAAAAAAAGCACCATGTTTATCCATTGCCCTAGAGTGACAGACCAGATCAGCTCTCTTAAATCCTCTGCCCATACAGCAACCATGATCAGGGTGATTGATGAAGAGTCCAATCAGCTCTGAGGTGATTTTCAGTGTCAAACTGCTGTGGAGAAGCTGTACATGATCTCTTTACAAATGCTTTTGACAGCTTAACAATTAAAAGTACAATGTGTGTGTGTGTGCGTGCATGCATACAAACAAACATTCCAGGAACTCTACTGTAAATGATAGCAACACAGACAGACGTTTTAAAAACTGATTTTTAAAAATCACGGAAGAGCATAGAGAACTGGTATTAGAATCTGGAATAGAACACCAGTTCAAATGTGGCAAAGGTCAGCAGTTGCTAGGGGGGTTCTACCATCTTGTGGCTTTTTATGACCCATGTGAAATAAGTTGGTTTTGGTTCAGTTACTGAGAGACAGGAATCCACGCTACAAAACCCATCATCATAAGCTAGTAGCCCCCACAGAAAGAATAAGGAGACTGCAGAAACTGAAGAAGTATCTTGTCATCCCGAAAACTGTTCTCCCAAGTCAGGACCACTGTTCCCTCGAAGCTGTGCGCGCACACAGATCTTAAACCCCACGCACATGGCGAAGCACCACGCACAAAAATGTGCACAGACGCACAGTTTGCACAGAAGAAATTTTTTGCGCACATGGCCTGTCAAAAATTTGCACAGAAGAAATTTTTTGCGCACACAGCCTGTCAAAAATTAGAGGGAACATTGGTCAGGACAGTGTGTGAAGCTTTGCACGGTCACTGCTCATTCTATAACTGTTCTGTGACAGAGGACTTTAATCACTAATGAAGTAAATTAAGCACCCTCCATGAACACTAAATTCACCAATGCATTAATGAATGTGCCCTATAAGAACTTAAACCTTGTTGAACATGGTTTTTAGCACACAGTGCTCAATCCTTTAAAATCCTAAGCAACTTCCATGCTCACTGAAGTTAACAGCACCTTGCAGGAGGTTCTCAACATTAGAATTGCACTAATACTGCACTGCAGAAAATATTCCACAAATGTTCACTTGAGTTTTAAAATGAATTTGCTTTGACCAAGATTCATGCAGTCAGATCTTCCCGTGCTTTTTAATCCTTGTACAGATTGAGACACTACAGCAATAAGCACTGTATAAGCGCTGATAGATAGCTAAGAAAGATGTTCACTCTCCTTTAATGTATGCTTGCCAAGAACATTCATGCAAACACCTTTTTACTACCATGAACATTTGGTGAAAGTGAATTTCAAAGTCATATGTGCAATTGTGCATGCAGACCTAATATTCAGTTTCTTTGAATGAGTAATTGCACTGGAAGTCAAGGAACAGAATCAATAGCATGTAACTTACTTGAATGATCTCAACTAACCAACATACTTCCAATAACAAATAGCTAATCTTCACAGATAACTGCTTTCACTCAATCCACATAATTACAAAAATTATCCCAAAATTGTTAAATAGTTCTGAATAACGACTACATTAGAGGAAATCATGATTTGCTCAATGATATTTCACTAGCAGAAAAAGAAGCTAACCTCATTGGATAAATTATTCACAGCAAGTTATTTGCTCTCCTCTATTTAGCACGTAAGGGATTGGATTTATAGAGCAGTGGTTCTCAGCCAGGGGTACATCTACCCCGGGGGTACGCAGAGGTCTTCCAAGGGGTACATTAACTCATTTAGCTATTTGCCTAGTTTTACAACAGGCTACATAAAAAGCACTAGCGAAGTAAGTACAAACTAAAATTTCATAGACAATGATTTGTTTATACTGCTCTGTATACTATACACTGAAATGTAAGTACAATCTTTATATTCCAATTGATTTATTTTATAATTATATGATAAAAATGAGAAAGTAAGCATTTTTTCAGTAGTAGTGTGCCGTGATACTTTTGTATTTTTAAAAAGGAGTACTTGTGGCACCTTAGAGACTAACAAATTTATTTGAGCATAAGCTTTCGTGAGCTACAGCTCACTTCTTCGGATGCATCACGAAAGCTTATGCTCAAATAAATTTGTTAGTCTCTAAGGTGCCACAAGTACTCCTTTTCTTTCTGCGAATACAGACTAACATGGCTGCTGCTCTGAAACCTTTTGTATTTTTATGTCTGATTTTTTAAGTGAGCTCAAACATGGGGATACACACGACAAATAAGAATCTTGAAAGGGGTACAGTAGTCTGGAAAGTTTGAGAGCTACTGTCAGAGAAGGCTCAGGCTGCTGATAGGATTCATGGTGAGTTTACAACTAGGTGACAAACCATTTGATAGACAGAAGCTGTGATCACCTCTTCATCGGAGATGGAGTACTTATGCTAACCATTAAGTAATTTGCCTGTAGTTACATCTTCTTCACAACATTTTGGTAGGCTACAAACTATTGGAAAAGATACATCAGGCTAGTGATACCTTCTCTGAGACTTGACATCCACATAGGGATCTTTAACAAACCATTTGTGGCCCTTCATTACAAAATTTACTGCACAATCCTTTATGTGCTTCTGTATCCTTCACATAAAGTACTCTACAGTAGTTTCAATAAAATTTGTGTGAAGTGCTTTATGGAACTTAATCTTGGCAAGGTGGTTCCATCATGAAGACTGAGTATCATCGTATTAGACCTCTACTTGCAAGGATTTTCCTTGTAAATGGCTAAATCATTATTCAATTGAGTGACAACTTACTGTAAACAGTATATTGCTTCTGGATATATCACCTTTGATCAATAAACTTTCTCTCTGGCTCAGCACTTACTTGTGAATATTGTATAAAGGTTTGATTAAATGTTTAAGAATAGTTTTTAAGTGGCGGAATTTAAAAAGATGTATTCATTACTAAATGCAACAGCTTTTAATGTAAGTTTGTAAACACTTATTACTTCTGTATCATTTCAGGCTGTGATGTTATCATCTCTTATAAGTTAAGCAGGTTTGATTCTGATTAGTACTTGGAGAGGAGAGACACACTGTCCCAGGAAAACCTAAATTCTGCAGGAAGGGGAATTGGTGAGTTCCCCAACATAATATGAAGCCATTTTCTTGCTTCCAAGATATTACTTGTTAATTGGGTGACCAGATGTCCAGTTTTTGACCGGAACACCCAGTTCTAAAGGGATCCTGGTGTGCTGACCAGGCCATTGGCTGTCCGGTTGGCGGCGCCACACAGTGGGGCTGGCAGGCTCCCTGCTAGCCTCTGCGTCACGCGGCTCTTGGCAAGCAGCTGACATGTCCCTCGTCTGGCTCCTACAATAGGGGCAGCCACGGGGTGCCACATGGTGCCCCCGCCCCAAGCGCTGCCCCTGCAGGTCCCATTGGCCAGGAACTGCAGCCAGTGGGAGCTGCAGGGGTGGCGCCTGCGGACAGGGCAGCGCACAGAGCCGCCTGGCCACACCTCTGCATAGGAGGTGAAGCGGGGACATGCTGCAGCTTCTGGGAGCTGCCTGAGGTAAGCACTGCCCGGAGCCTGCACCCCTGAGTTCCTTCCATGCCCCAACTCCCTGCCCCAGCTCTGATTCCACCCTCCAAACTCCTCAGTCCCAGCCCGGAGCACCCTCCTGCACCCCAAACCTCTCATTCCCAGCCCCACCTCAGAGCCCTCACCCCCTGCTCCAGACTTCATCCCCCTCCTGCTCTCCAAACCCCTCAGTCCCAGCCTGGAGCACCCTCCTACACCCCAAACCCCTCATCCTCAGCCCCATCCCAGAGTCTGCACCCCTAGCCAGAGCCCACACACCCCCCGCATCCCAACCCCCTGCCTCAGGCTGGAGCCCCCTCCTGCACCCTGAACCCCTCATTTCTGGCCCCAACCCAGAACCCACACCCCTAGCCCAGAGCCCACATCTCCTCCCACACCCCAACCCCCTGCCTCAGCTCCAGCCCGGAGCCCCCTCCCATACTCCAAACTCCTTGGCTCCACCCCCCAGCCCGGAGCCCCCTCCTGCACCCCAAACCCATCATCCCTGGCCCCACCCAGGGCCTCGGGGAGGGGCGGGGCAAAAGTGTTCAGTTTTGTGCGAGTAGAAAGTTGGCAACCCTATTTGTTAAGTTGACATCAACTATGTCCCCTCTTGAATTTCCTTCGAGATACCACATTATTAACAGGATACATGTGTAGATTTAAAATTACATGCAGATACATATTTGAATAAATATTTGAAAAAGCTGTGTGTATAATGGGGTTTTGGATTAACTAGCAATTCCAAAAATATAAAAGAACTTTAGTTTCTGCTCAAACCGAAAATTAATTTTTCAAAATTTTCAGCAAATCAAAAAGTCAGAAAACATTTTGAGTTGGGTTGAATGAACGGTTTGTTTGACTCGACCTGAAAATTTTCACTTTGATTTTGAGCTTTTTAACAAAAAGCATAGGAGGAGGTGGACTGGCACCTACTTATAGCTCACCTGGGAAGTGAGAGACCTGGGTTCAATTCCCGCCTCTGCCTGATGTGGAGAAAGGATTTTCACTGGACTTTCCCACATTGCAGGAGAGTATCTTAGCCACTGGGATATGGGACAGCCTGGTGTGGGTCTTTCTCAGTCTTTCCTGTTGTGGCTGTTCCACTTTGTATGAATAATTAAATTGTTATTAAAGCAGGGACTGGAACTTGTGTTTCCCATCACAGGTGCCGGCTTCCTCTGGGTCCGAGGCTGCTCAATCCCCCAACTCTGCCCCAGGCCCCGCCCACCCCTTCCCCAAACACGCCCCCTCCACGCTCTTCCCCATCCCTCCCAGTGCTTCCTGCATGCCATGGAACAGCTGATCGTGGTGGGGTGCTGGGTGGGAGGGGGAGGAGTTGATTGGTGGGGCTGTCAGTGCAGGGGAGGCTTTGGGGGGAAAGGGGGCAGCTGGCTGCTGGTGGATGCTGAGCACCCACTAATTTTTTTCCGTGGGTGCTCCAGCCCTATGTTTCCCATAGCCTATGAAACTGCTCTAACCACCAGGCTATAGAATTGTCTTCACTCTCCTTTCCTGGCCTAATGATTATTCATTATCATTCACAG
Source organism: Eretmochelys imbricata (assembly GCF_965152235.1). Classification (NCBI taxonomy): domain Eukaryota; kingdom Metazoa; phylum Chordata; order Testudines; family Cheloniidae; genus Eretmochelys; species Eretmochelys imbricata. The sequence continues at coordinate 162,632,443 of NC_135574.1, forward strand.
TGGCCATTCATAGTCGTTCATTTACACTAGGAGACTCTTTAAGTGAAAAGGAAGACAGGGTCTTGGCTCTCTGTTCCAGTGTCTAACTTCACCCTAGCCTGCAGCAGCCATTATAGGGACAGAATGGCTTCTACCATGTAGCTTTGGGCTGAAAGGATTATGCTTAGTCATTCTTGTTACAGGTAGGAGCTGTGAGGGGATGGAACACGTTCAGTTGCTCTGTGGTAATGGCGCATGCACAGTCTGGTTAGCACTAGGAGCTGTGAGAGGCTTATGCATGTTCAGTGCGGACTGAATCTTTGCATAGTTTAGCTGCTAAAATCGAAAAACTCTCTACTGAGCATATGTGAACTGTGATTTTTTTTTAATAAATTGGCCAGATTTGGACAGATTTTCAACAAAAGGCACATCCCTGACATAACAGCCATACCCTGGCAAATTTCAAGTCCTGGCTCCAAAGGATGGGCTGTAATTTTTCCTAGCCCATTCTTGGAAATGGCCAAACCATTTTGACTGAAACTGCCTAAAGCATTCCTCCTGAGAGAGACATCTTATATGTAAATTTTCAGCCTGAACAGTTAAAATTTGGCAAAGTAAGAAGCAACTGAAAATACGGTCTTGTACTGGAAAGTGTCAGGCAACCTTAAAACATACAGTTAAAACATGCAGTTGCTAGCCTTGCCTATAATAAATACTTTGTGACGTAAAGATAATATGCTGTAGTGAGCCACGGTAATAATTCAGTTATCTGTATACATTTATCCAGACAAGGATAGTTAGGGTTCTTTTCTTAATACTTAATACACACTATTATAAATTATACAACACAGTGATAAACCATAAAAAGGACAGAGACATGAATGGCTGAGGAGATAGGTCAACAGTCTGACTGTGGCCCATGTTGGTAGTTACAGGCCAAAAGTTGGTAGTAACTAGAAGCAATTGCTACTTACCTTCTGCATGGTAGTCTATGTGAAATAAATTGGCGGTCTCAGTCCTCTTCCCAGCAGAAAGTTATTAACATCACAGTTAAAACTCTTGCTGGCAATTTCAGCTGGGAGGTAAAAATTGGAATGCCCATGGTCAGATCAGGATGGGTTAGAAATGCACTGGCTGGGTGCTATGGGTACTTCAGCCACTTCTGCATATAGACAATTTATATCTCCTTCTGTGTTCTCAATCTGACACCTTCTACAAGTACTAAAATCACTTTTAAAAATTATAAAAAAAAACCAATTTATTCTTTTATGCCAAGGAAATAGTTTGTTCATTATCTCTTGAATGAGATTTTTTTTTCTTCATTTTTTTTTGGGATTAGAGTTCTGAATTTCAAAGTTTCATTGATCATTTTAATTATAATTCAATGAGAAATGTAAAAGAAAAACATTCATGAAATTTTCCCCTTGTTTTTGACCAGCTCTAGATCCAGCCAAAACATAATATGAGAACTATGGTTAGGGCTAAGTGGCCTGGAAGGAGCCTTTTAAAATATTTAAGATGTAATAGGTTTCTGAAAATGAAAACTAAAGCCATCCTGCATAGAAGAACCAAATGGTGTCTGGACATCCAAGTTTAAAAATACTATTAGCAGTAAGACACTAAGTAGTTTGTGATATAAACAAATTGTTTTAGGGCTAAATGCTACCTTTGCCTACAGAGGTAGATGACGAGAAATATGAAGTAAAGAGCTTCAGATTGTCACACAATCATCTAGTGTTGTACTGGATATTTGTTTGGTGCTTTAATATTTACATGCATACATGAATACAGTATTCATTTTACTTTTTCTCTTTATTTAAATATCAGATAATATGCAAACAGAATGATCTTTTGAATCATAAGAATAATATATCAACTTTCTACCAAGTTTTGTTTGCTATTCTTTCTGGAACATAGCTACCACTGTTTATGTTAGAGTTGAATGAAAAAGCAACAAAAAGTTTTGTAAGAATTCTTAAACATATTTTATAGTTAATTTAAAAAAAAAGTCAAAACTGACATTTTCTATAGTCAAAAATTTCCACCAGCTCTACAGATGGTAAAAAAACAAACAAACAACAACGACAAATTTGCTAACTTTTTGTTGTAAACTTAGTTTTTGTTTTGTAGTAAAAAACTTAACTTGCAATGAAAAGTTTTATTGAAAACTTTACATTCAGGAAATTTCTAACACATGTTCAGGAGCAAGATACTGTTATGTAAGATATAAGCATGGTGTCTAGTCAATGCAACCTGCTTTGCAGTTCAACCACTGCAAAGTCACGAGTATTGTGCTATTGTGTTTTATTGTTGTACTGTAGATAAAAGCAGGGTTTCCCCAACACACGATTTGAAACACCCAACTGGGTTGTAGGAAGGCCTCACGTGATAATAGGCAGAAGAAAATAAAAACAACTTTCAGGTCTCAATATTGCTAATCCCAAAGATTCACAAAAATCAAGAGCCAGCCCCCATGATATTGGCCTTAAAATAATACATTTTAGATTCTTCTGTGATTTGAGCCTTTAAGATTCTAATTTTTAAGCTTTTCTCCACAACCATAAGAGCCAGGACCCTTTTTTTTTTTTGGCAATCAAAGCTGAGAGTTCACTCTAGGGACTGGGGCTTCCAGAAAAACATGAAGTATGCCACGATTCAGGATAAAATTGCTAAAGGTGGTAGCTCAGAATCTGAGTTCTATGCTAGCTCCTTCCAAATTAACTTCCTACCTTCTACTAGAGGCTTCTCTTCTCCAGGATCTAGAACTCTTTTTTTCCTGTAGGCTTCCTCTGTAGGCCACACCTCCAGCAGAGAACAGCTAGGCTTAGTAGAGAAAGGGCCAAGCTAGCTAGAAAAGGATTGAATCTGCCTGCTCTACAGAACGTGTGAGGAAGTGAGCCCAAGTCTTCCTGCTTACAGTGAGTCAGATCCACTTGGGGAAGGGAGAATTGTTTAAAGGTTGTGGGAGGACAGGGAGATTTTTCACGTTTGTCCTTCCAATGTTGCATTCAGAACCTCCCCCCGCTTCCCCTTATGAATGTTTCAAACGTTTGTTCCTTGTAAGTATGTTTTAATGACAAAGTATACTGAAAAATATAAATCCAACACTGCAAATAGAATTGCAGGTGATAAGTATGCCCATAATGTAGCTTGCCAGAGCATACAGGAGTATGTTATGGTATTGGCATCGCCAAGCATTCAAAAAGGAGTTAGAGTCTCCAAAAGTTGTGTAAAAATCATGGTACTTTAAAAAAATAACATGGGGGGAAGGGGATTAAAATTTGTTTTCTGAGCCTTTTGGGTTTGTAAGGGTAGATTCCGCCCCCCCTCAGAAAGCTGAGGTGGCATTATTCCATGAATTGGGCTTTTAAGAAAAAAACAAATATCGTGGGACTTGGAGCATTACTATTGACAGATATGCCCAGTTTACACAGTGGGAGGTATAACTTGGTGGTCACAATGGTTGTGGTTTGCACAAACCCACTGAGTGCTTATGTTGGCAGCCGCAGCAAACACAAAGTAGTACAAATAAGCATGTTTTGCCTGCAAAAAACATCCCACCGTGCATTAAGCCACCCTGACTCATAACATCTTCTCTTGCAATGGAAGAATTTCTCCATAACATGGCACCTGCATGTTAGTGCTTATCCGGCAATATGCTGCTGCTAGTGCTGCCCAGACTGTTTGGTATAAAGTGCTTAATGGACAAAAAGTTGCTTATTTAATAGGCTTAATAATTGACCAGAGATTTGACTGTGTATAGCACAGCTACAAATTGGTTGTAAAGCACATATATGCATTTCACAAGATGTGTTATTTACCTGGTGTGACATTCACTGCATCATAGTTGGTATTATATGTTTTTATTTAGGTGGGCTGATCTCCAAACTGTGCTTATTTTTAACAATTGGTTTGTCACTCACAAGGAGGTCTGCAGGCATCTGCAAACAATAAAATTCCATTAAATGGCTGTTTAACCGTTTCTTTTCTGTACTGGGTGTTTGTATGCTACCTCACTCAATAAAGTCTACATCAAGTAGGTGTCACTGCATATTGAGGTAAAGCAGCCAGCTAACAGCTAACCGAAATAAGAAAGCAGCTGGGTCCAATTGCTGTATTTAGGGGATTTTGTTGTGCCTAATTGGGGTGGAGTACTAAACTTTAGTCCACCTGTTAGCTGTTTGAGCGCTGTCTCCACTTGTATAGGCTAGTTTTTGGGCTTTCATTAGGAAAGTATTCTCCTGTATAGGCTTTTTCTAGCAAAGACTTTGTTTCATATTGAAGCCAGAGGAAATTTTTTTCTTGGGGGTAGCCAGATACAAAAGGGGGTCTGTGAGTAGCAAAAACAGGAGCTGAGTTAAATCAATTAAATCCCCTAGTGGTGTAGTGTTGTCTATTTGGAGATTTCTTGTTTTAACTGGAGAATTTGATTTAAAGGGAGTAAGGAATCCTGTTAATAAGGCAACATTTCTGTAAGTTGAAAGTAATGTTATTAACTGGACAGTCAGGAAACGGCTGTTTGCAGTAAATAAATAGTGCTGCACAAAGTGGTCTTCGGTTGGGAGAGCATGAAGTTATGACTACTGAGAAATTGCTACTGGCTGTCTGGGGCAGGAACCCTCTCTTTGTTGTGTGTTTGTACAGTATACAGCACAGTTGTGTTCTGGTCCATGACTGGGATGCCTAGGTGCGACAGCAGTACAAAATAATAATAATAAAAAAGCGGAGGGGGGTGAGACCCTAGGTGTCCATGCATATAGCCCGGCAATCCAGAGATCTGTTCATGTGGCGTGACAGTCATATGTATTTGCCCTTGATGACACTCTCTTGTTCCTGCTAGCTGAAATGTCAGTGTCACTCACAAGGAAGTCTGCAAGCAGTCAGCAAAGGTAGCCCACTGGCAGAGGCTTCTTTTAGGGCTTCCTCACAGGTAACCAAGAGTTTCTGCTCCTTCTCCTCTGCTATCTAACCCCCATTGTGCCTCTTAGTGCAGCACAATGGGGCAGGAAGTAAGGAGGAATAGGTGGCCAGCAGTACTTCTTCCAGGACCTGAGAAGCAGTGCCTTCCAGCCCCAAGAAATGGTCATGTTATGAGGGAGACAGAAACAGAGAAGTTACAAAGAAAGTCATTGCAGCGGGAGGAACATATAGGAGAGCTTGAACCATTGTAGGGAGAGGGCTGCTATAAAAGGGGGGTGGAGGTGTAATAGGGTGGCCTGCCCCTTTAAGGGCCAAGAGGCTTGGGGCCGGTCAGCCAAGTTCAGTGAACCCTGCCCCACTACACCTGTACAGCAGGGTGTAGGACTTTAAAGGAGGAAAGCTCAGTAGTTGAGTGCTGGCTGGGGAGGAGAGCAGATAGGCCTCAGGAATGGGGATGCCTGGATTAGGACGATGCTGGTGAGGTGTGTAAAGACTGAGCCCAAGAAGACCCAGAGGCTTGTGGGCTGAACTAGAACCTAGGGACTGAGGAGAAAAGCCCAGAAGTGATGGGCTGGCTGGGGGAGAGCAGAAGCCTGTGGAAGACTCCAGTAGAAAGGCCTGGGAGCTTAGGGGAGAGCAGAAAACACGCCAAAGGAGCCCAGGAGGAGCTGAGGCAAGAAGACAGGTGTTTTGGTAAGGAGGAGCTTCGCCCAGCTTCAGACCAACATGAAGATTTTGTGTTGGGATGTTGATACCCTGGAACGGGTGAAATTCTTCAAAGTGGCTTGGCCAGATGGCCAAGTCATCTTTATAATGGGAGTTAGCTGAAGATTGTGGTGGGGAAACTGAGGCAGTGTGTTGCAATACTGGGTATTGCTGCAAGGGGGGAGGCTGAGACAGTGAGTTTTGCAGCAGTGGGGAAAAGGGGCTGTCAAGGTTCCTCCCCCACTCTGAACTCTAGGGTACAGATGTGGGGACCTGCATGAAAAACCTCCTAAGCTTATCTTTACCAGCTTAGGTCAAAACTTCCCCAAGGTACAAAATATTCCACCCTTTGTCCTTGGATTGGCCGCTACCACCACCAAACTAATACTGGTTACTGGGGAAGAGTGGTTTGGACACGTCGTTCCCCCCATAATACTTCCCAAAACCTTGCACTCCACTTCCTGGACAAGGTTTGGTAAAAAGCCTCACCAATTTGCCTAGGTGACTACAGACCCAGACCCTTGGATCTTAAGAACAATGAACAATCCTCCCAACACTTGCACCCCCCCTTTCCTGGGAGATGTTGGATAAAAAGCCTCACCAATTTGCATAGGTGACCACAGACCCAAACCCTTGGATCTGAGAACAATGAAAAATCATTCAGTTTTCTTACAAGAAGACTTTTAATAAAAATAGAAGTAAATAGAAATAAAGAAATCCCCCCTGTAAAATCAGGATGGTAGAGACCTTACAGGGTAATTAGATTCAAAACATAGAGAACCCCTCTAGGCAAAACCTTAAGTTACAAAAAAGATAGACAGAAATAGTTATTCTATTCTGCACAGTTCTTTTCTCAGCCATTTCAAGAAATCATAATCTAACACGTACCTAGCTAGATTACTTACTAAAAGTTCTAAGGCTCCATTCCTGGTCTATCCCCGGCCAAGACAGAATATAGACAGACACACAGACCCTTTGTTTCTCTCCCTCCTCCCAGCTTTTGAAAGTATCTTGTCTCCTCATTGGTCATTTTGGTCAGGTGTCAGCGAGGTTACCTTTAGCTTCTTAGCCCTTTACAGGTGAGAGGAGCTTTCCCCTGGCCAGGAGGGATTTCAAAGGGGTTTACCCTTCCCTTTATATTTATGACAGGGGCCATGTGGCAAGGAGAGAGAAAAGACAGAGACTGGCTCTGAACAGAGGAAAGGAAACATTACAAGAACAAATAGGGGAAGGATGGTCTTGGGACTAGTACAGAGGACTAGGAATGAGGACTTTTGAATTCTAGTCCCAGCTCTGGCACTACCTCTGTGTGGCCATAACCAAATCATATCCTCTCATTGCCTCAAAGGACCCATCTGTAAAATAGAGATAATACAGTACTGATTAACTCACAGATAGGTAAAAGCACTTTAAGAGCTGGGGCTGGAAATAGTTGTTATATAACCCTTTGTGGGTTTTTGACTAAGAGATGGCTCCCTTCTCAGCGTGCTGGCTTTTTTGGATCCCATTCTCAGGCCCCTCTCTCTCTTCAGTATATAGAGAGCCTAGGTGTCTAACTCAGGGATTGTGGATACCACTGGGTGGTGAAGTTAGATATTGCAACGCATAAGTGCTCTTTCACCATGGATACAGGTCTTATGCTCTTAATGGATCACACATCTAGACATAAGAATATAAGAAAGAAGTAACAGGGAAATATGCATTCATATAATATCAAACCAAAATATATTTTAGTGACTTTCCTTTTAAATTCTCATTTATTCTACAGCACCCAAATGGTCTCTCTCATTGTGCAAATTTAAAAACATGGTCCCATGCCAGGGAGTTTAGGCCGCAATTATACAACTGGGTCCACGCAGGCAGACCTGTATGCCTGGTTTCTGGGCTTGCTAGAAGAAATTGGCCTTAAGGAGGGATTTGAGTGAGGAGAAAGTAGTAGGGTTGCCAGGCATCTGGTTTTCGACTGGAACACCCAGTCAAAAAGGGAAGCTGGCGGTTCCAGTCAGCACTGCTGACTGTGCCATTAAAAGTCCAGTTGGCTGCCTGTAGCAGGGTGGGCAGGGAGGCTCGCTTCCTACCTGGCTCTGTGCCGCTCCTGGAAGTGGCTGTCTTGTCCCTCTGGCTCCTAGGCACAGGGGCGGGCAGGGAGGCTGCTATAAGGGGGGGATGGAGGTGTAATATGGTGGCCTGCTCCTTTAAGGGCCAAGAGGCCTGGGGCCAGTCAGCCACGTTCAGTGAGTTCTGCCCTGAGCACTGGCTCTGCAGCTCCCATTGGCTGGTAACCGCGGCCAATGGCAGCTACAGAGGTGGTGCCTGCAGGCAGGGGCAGTGCATGGAGCCACCTGGTCGTCCCTGCACCTAGGAGACAGAGAAACATGCTAGCTGCTTCTGGGAGCCACCTGAGATAAGTGGTGCACTGCCTGGAGCCTGCATCACGACCCTCTCCTGTGTCCCAAGCCTCTGCCCCAGCTTGGCTGCTCAGAGCCCTCACCCTGAACACCCTCCCACACCTCAAACCCCTTCCTCAGTCCTGAGCTCCCTCCTGCACCCAAACTCCCTCCTGGAGCCCACACCCCTTCGCATACCCAAGCCCCTACCCGGAGCCCCCTCCCACACTCCAACCCCCTGCCCCAGCCTGGAGCCCCCTCCTGCACTCCAAACTCCTTATCCGCAGCCCCATAACAGAGCCGGCACCCCTAGCCAGAACTCTCACCCACTCCTACAGCCCAACCCTCTGCCCCAGCCCAGAGCCCCCTCCCATGTTCCAAACTCCTCAATCCGAGCCCCTCCAGCCCCTTGAACCCCTCATTTCTGGCCCACCACCACTAGCCCAGAGTCTGTACCCTGTCCTACACCCTGTCCCAGTCTGGAGCCCCCTCCTGCACCCTGAGCCTCTCATTTCTGGCCTCAGCCCAGAGATTGTACCTCCTCCCACACTATGAACTCCTTGGCCCCAGCCACCTCCTGAACCCCAGAGCCCATACCCCCAGTTGGAGCCCTCACCCCCTCCCACACCCCAGCCCCCTGCTCAACCCCGATGACAATGAGCAAGTGAGTGAGGGTGGGGGAGAGTGAGCAACAGAAGGAGGGGGGATGGAGTGAGTGGAGGTGTGGCCTTGCAGAAACGATAGGGCGGTGCAGGGCCTTGGAGCAGGGGCGGGGCATTGGTGTTCGGTTTTCTGCAAATAGAAAGTTGGCAACCCTAGGAAGTGGTGCTTCACATATATTTCCTTTGATATTTCCTTACTATTAACCCTGAATTCTTGCTTTCAAGCAGACGTTGATATTATTGCATGTTATGGAGGAAATTATGAAACCTTAGTAAAATGGGGAGATCTTTTCCATCCATCAGTTTGAGCATTCAGTACTTATAACCCCAAACCACCATTCATGATAAATTGAATTAGAGTAACATTAGAATAAAATAAACATAAAAATTAGAAAATGATTAGCTGAGAAAGAGAACAGGAAAATAAGACGTTTCAACAAAGCAAAAGATTTAAGAAATTCTTATTGTTAATATGAAAATAAACCATTTGAAGTCCATGATGTTTTAATATGCCAGAATATTAGACACATCACTTCAAAAGTTACTTCTTCCAAAATTAACTGATTTATGGTTTAGTTTCTACATGAATAATGGTAACTACAGCTATGTAGCAGCCCTATCACACAGTCTGAATTCACTCCTAGACAGCTGACCTCCATAATGTACAGTGTCTTAGGATATGTTACAACCATTTGAAACTTTGCATTGCCAACTTTTGTGACTATTATGTAAAGTAATATAGCAAACTGCTGAATATTTTATCTGCATTTATCAAGCAACAGATGAAAGTAAAAATTTTAAAATAGCAACTTCTGTTGTACATCTTGTGCCTTTTGTAGTTGCATTTCTTATTTAAAATTGGTCCCTTTTAGTAACTCTTGTTGCTTAAGTATTGTGTTGTTGGTGTTTCAGTCAATGGTGTTGTTGTTTGTTTTGTACTGTTTGTTTGGTAGATTATGCTGTTTTTGTTGTTGTGATTTAAGGGAGCAAGCCGTGGCCCATCATACAATCCCAAATATGTGAGTGGTGTGTTGAGGAGATATGTAGGGGTCGGAGGAAGAAATCTCTAGCTCTTAAAAAAAAAAAAAGAAGAAGGCTTCTCTGTGTGTGTGTGTGTGTGTGTACGTACATATGTTTGTACAGTCCCCATCACATTAGGGCCTGATCTTTGGTTGATGGCAGCTAAACACTATTGCTATATAAATAATATAGTAACCCCCTTGAGTCAACAATAACTCCTGCAACTATTGCTTATGTGTGGGTGGGTAGGTGGAGCAGAGGGGAGAGAATGGCCATTGTTGGTGCTAGATTCCCACTCTTGTTTTCTCCCCACTTAAACATTGAATTTTAGGAGCCATTGTGGAAGAGGTTACTAGCATGTATGGGGTGCAGGACCTGATATACCACTCATCTTCATGGTATCCACGTGCCTTTCAGAGTAACAAATATACATCATGACTGTCTGTCAAGTGGGGGTTTCTCTCAGTACCTTTCTCTCAATATCTCTCTCCACATAGTGACCCCACTACCTCTGTGGGGTCAGGGCCCCCCAAAGCTGTAGGGGTGGGGGAAAAGGAATTCTTTATGAAATTTTCTGTGATAAAACACATTAGTAAGCAGATTATGAGTCTGTACTCATACTGAATGGTATGCCCCTTCTGTCCAAATGCTTCACTTCTGCCTCTAATTAGTAACAGCATGCTTTATTTTCTCCCTCAACTTCCCTTCTTCTTTTTTTTTTTTTTTTTTTTTTTAAGCAATGGTGGTGAAAAGTGGGACTATGTCAGAACTCTATATATCCTCCAGCTCCAGTTCAGGGTTTAGGTGAGTCATCACCAAAACTTTTGAGAAATTGGTAACATGGTCTTATGGTGGATATACATGCAAGTATTTCAACCTCTGTTTTTGAGAGGAGTAAGGGTGTTCTAGAACTTGAAAACAAAAACATGGTATAAAAATAGGGTGAGATTGGGAGAGTGAAATAAGAGTCTTGAGGTGTGCTATGCTTTGTACAGGAATGTTCATTTATTCTGAATTGATTCAGTCCTTCAAGCAGTGACCATCTTGTTTATTATCTGAAATAGGTTGCCATTTCTTCTCTGAACCACCAGATGCCACACTTTTACTGCAAAATTCTATTCCTCCACCTGCACAACAGAAACAAATGTTTATCTTTCTACATTTTGATATAGCCCTTCAGTTTTTCTTCCTTTAAAAGGTTTAATTTGTAAGTCTTTTAAGCAGTGTGCTTTCTGCCTTAGCTATACAATTCTACTGTAATTCTTAATTTTATATCATTTGTAAACTAGTTGTAGATGGTTATTCAAACACCTCTTTTTAAGCTCCCTTCTATTAGCCAGTTATGAATCTACTACCTATGAGCCATAATGACACGGGATGAAGATTTAAAAATCCCTACCCAAACATAAAAAAGGAAAGAACAATATGACACCTGGTGTGAAGCAGCAACAAAATGTTTAAAATCATTAGTGCAAAATTAAATGTAATCAACAATTTAGCTGCCATAACTTAGTAAACATCAAGATAATCATAATTTCTGTTCTTATATACAAGAAGGGCTGGAGGGGAAAATGTTTATTCTAATACATTTTAAAGAGCAGAGTACTAAAAAAAGTAACTAATTCACGTCATTTATCTTACATCGACCTTTATTATCCAGATTAAACATAGATACATTTTCTACAATTTGGTTAACTGAAAAATTACAGATTTACAATTTGATGTTCAGATGGCTAACATGATTTTGCTGTGAAATGCGTGATTTTTTTTTTTTACTAAACCGTTTTAAGTGGATTCATAAATAATTCACACATTTGTAAATTAATTGATTGTTTAGTACGGAATGAAAAGATCAAAGCTTGAATCATCCATTTTGGACCAAAGAGACAGTGCATTGTGGCATAATCAGAGGAACACACACCAACACATGAATATAGAAAATAAACATAATTTTGGACAAACTATATGAAGGAATTGCAAGAGTTTAAATAAACAGGTACATGTGTTAGCTGTGATAGATGTTGGATTTAGTTGTGGATTTTGGGTTTTTTTCTAACTTACATTACATTATTTGAGGGTATATTAAATGACATGATGTAGTGATATTGAAGGCGTTTTGAATTCCCTCATCCCAATGAACCGAAAGCACCTTTAGTCAATAGTTAAAGGCAGCTTGCAAAAGCAAACCTTTCAGTATAAAAACAGATGCATATACTGAATATAAACAAACATCCCTATTGGAACTATATAAAAGGATAGTATGCAAGTATAAAAGACATGAATAAAAATATTCTGACAGTTAAAGCAGAGGCTTTCATTCATAATTAAAATACAGATGATGACTTAGAACACAATGCCTTTTATTTCTGTTAATGTTGCTGCTCAACAATTACCATACTAGTGGTTCTGTATTTCACATTACCATATGGAAACTAAACTGAAAGACACAAAGCAGTAATGTTTTGGAAGTGGAATATATGGTAAAGGTATATGCTATATTTTATAAAAAGCCTACTTTAAAGATACCTGCATCAAAATAGCATGAACATTTTTCACAGCACTCAGCAATAAATTTAGAACACTGAATTCAATTCCAGTCTCAGTGCAAAAATATTAAACAAGGAATTATAATGAACGATACAGCGTAGTCCAGAGCCTTTTTTACATAATCCCTCAGTGTAGAATCAGGATTTATTTGGACTTGACTGAATTGCCCATGGTTAGCGGAAATCACTGTTTGTTCTTGATTCAAGAAAGAATAGTCTTTTTCTTGACATAAAAATGTCAAAAAGTTTCAGAACAATATTTTATGATGTCATTATAATTCTTCTCCTTTCTTTAAAAATACAGCATTAAGTCATTCCATTACGCTACCTTTTTCTTAATCTCTTCCTTTTTCTAAAAAATTGACATATTTATCATTGATTTTCTAGCAGATGTTGTACTGGATGCCCTTTTTTAAAAAGTATCTCAGTTAATTTGACCCCTCTTAATGATTACTCACATATTCCTTAGTAAGTGAATAAAACTTTTCTTTCACAGGATAGTAGGTACTTAATCCTCATTATTGAGAATATGCTGAAACCTTGAATACTTGTCAAAGATTCATTTTATAATCCTGAGGTTGGTTTGCCGTTCTGTGATTTACACTGGGACTACGCTTACAATAATTGATTCATTCCATACTTAGTCTACTGGTGTCATTCAAATGACAGTACTTCCTTTTCGCTGTTGCAGTTTAGATTTACTTTAAAAATGTTTCATTTCCGCCTAGAGATATGTAACACTTGAAGGAATAGGGCATTTTGTATGTCAAAATAAAACCCTAATGACTTAACTTTTTAGTCTAAAAATGTTATACTTGAAACATATCTAAAACCACTAAATATATTGTATGTTTATTTGATAAAAGTTTAAATGTAAATGCATGAACAGAATACATATTTTATGACCCTCTGGCAGTTTCTTGATTATGTAAACTGCATTTTTTCTTGATACTGTGTCTATTGTCCAAAAATTATTTGCAAAACTTAGTTTTAAAATATGGCTACTATAGTCAGTTTCTTTGATGAAAGACATACAGAAAGTAAGTTTCAAGAATATAGGTGGTCATTTGTAATTTAGTAGTACGTGTAAATATGCATATGTACATAATGCATTTGTCTCGTTCCTTCACTATATATTGTCTTCTGTGGAAAAAAAAAGAATCAAATGAAAGGTGTCTAACCAATTCCTCACATTGACAATGTGACATGTAGCTTTCATTTTCTTGAGTGTGTTTGACTAGAGGATTAACTAAGTGCTAAGATACAGTAGGTTCCTCCAAAGGACACTGGAGTGTTTTCCCCCTTAGGTCCTGTTTTTGTGAAGCTATTAAGAAAAGAAAGAGCTCTCAATGAATGCACTAATTATTGCTCAGCAAACTGGAGTAAGTTATAATTTCTATTTAATAAAAAAATTAAAAGGTTATAAATGAAAAAGGTTTTGTGCAGCTCTTCCAGTAATATCATGTCATGTTAATTTTAATGAAGCTTCATTAAACTTTCCAGATAAGTAAAAAAGATAATTGTGGTTCATTAACATTGTGGTTCTATCCACAGCTGAAAAACATGTTGTAAAAAGTTAATAAAAAAATATTCAAATACAGTACATGACTGAATAGGAAGGAGATAGTGTAAAAGAATTAATTAACCACCAAAACTGTCATTGATGGTCTAGTAAACTAGCAAAAGCCAGGAAAAACTGCGTTAAGGCTGAAATAATATGCTGCACCAACCTTGATGTTCTTAAGTAGTGCAACACACAGTACTGTATGTGATATCATCTAGGGCCCAATTCTGCCCTCAAATAACCCCCTGTTCCCCTCATGGAAGTCAATGGTGTTTGTAAAAAGAAAAGGAGTACTTGTGGCACCTTAGAGACTAACAAATTTATTTGAGCTTAAGCTTTTGTGAGCTACATATTTGTGTACATATTCAAGAGTAGAATTGGGCTCTTACAGTTTGCAGACACTTTTTGCACTGTGCGATTAAAGATGATGATTTGGGCCTGACTGATATTCTCTTTGATTTTTTTGAATTGTTCGACCCTGAATGTTCTTTAATGAAGTTTTCTGCTGTACTTAAAATTCCTTTGTTTTCAATGTGGTGAAAACAAAGTGTTAAGGTGGGGGGAGTCTCTGCATTTTCACTGAGATTGCGTCAAGTCTGGATACGCCCACATGATCTACAGTTCAATGACACAATAGCCAGTTAGTAAATTATTGACAAAACAGAAAGCAGTGGTTTGATTAATCTTTGGTTGTTTTGTCTACTTCATGTATTCACTGTGTCTGTATTCAAAACTCGGTATACTTTTGTTTTAATAAAAAATAGTACTGGATATCTTGAATTAACTTTTAAATTAAACATTTTATATTTTGTTAATTTTCCCAAATCTGGATTAAAGCACAAAACTAATTTCTTAGTTAATTTTAGAACTATTTGAGCTACAGTTGGAGAAAAAGCATTTGAAACTACTGTGTTAACTTGCATTTCCATTTGTATATCTATGAACAATTTCAAAACAAATTTGGCGAAAAAGAAAATAGTTTCCAAACAGAGATCTGGTATTAAAATTTTCAGTTTGGAGAAAAATGTCTCTGACCAAATTATAAACCCTCCTTTCAGGTGATTATGTAAACAATCAATTAAACAAGGACTGCTGTTGTGGGGGGAGTGGCTTGTGAGTTGGTTGTTTTTACCATACATTTCTCACATAACCTCCTTTATAAGTAGAGATTGAGCAATAAATTATATTCTTCTGCTAAAAAATATTCTCTAATTAAAATGTGATTTATAGTGCACTTACAAGTTTTTGGTGGATTGACCTAAACATTTCTCTTTAAACAGCATCTTTTATTTCTAAAACGGGAGAGTTCAAAGTGGCACATTCCATTAGTGGTGTAACTAAAAGACCCCACATAATGTGACAAATCAATTTATTGAAGAAACTGATAAGCAAGAAAAATAAGTATTTTGGCAGTATATTCCCCCTACTCCTTGAATTTAAGGAATCTTCAGAAGAAATCTACAAAATTGGTATAAGCATTGTCTCAAACAGACCTGTTGTAGGCCTGTACTTAAGTAATTAAAAAACCTAAGTAGTTTACTCTGTTGAAAACTAAGTAGTAATATTGGCCAAAAGTTAAATTATCTAGTGCTATTTTAGATTTAAATATTCTTAATTTATTGAAGCAAATCCTTGAGAACATTTTAAATAAGTTTGACATACACCACACAAATGAGCATAGATAATAGTTTCCTTATCCCTTACATAATTGGATGCTGTAGCTGGAAAATACTGTGGTACTTTATAACCCTAGGAAATACTTTATCATCATCCAGTTAGAATAAACAAAAACCCACCCCAGGCTAACTAAAACAGTCTGTTTTTCAGAATATCAATAGGAGACTTACGCACTGCATAATACATGCAATAATACATTTGTTATAGAAAGGTAAAAGTAAAAATATAGCTGTTGCAGGAAAGGTTTTTTTAAAGTAGTAACCAAAAAGGACCTTTACCTTTTTATAGGTATGTAGATAGTCTTGGTGAGGCTACCGTATAGATAATGACTGAGTTATGTGTATGAATATTGTCTCTCTGTTAAAAAATATTATTTGTGTATGCAGATTGAATTATACAGGAAACTGAAACTCATATATTGACATTTTTAAAAATACACATTCTACTAGTCCTGTTTTTCTCAAGCCATTGTTTGTAGTTTCTCACTGTGCTCTGCATAGTGGTCCACAGAGTGAAACATTTTGAATAAGGGACTGCGGTGTTGGGAGGAGAGGTGAAGATCTTTCTTTTGCTATTGGGAAGTAGTCTTCAGAATGAAAAATATAGAAAACTAATGTCCTTCTCTGCCATGGCTACAGAGGTGCTAAATATGATAGGTAAAAGCAGTGCTGTCTATTAGAAAATAGTAAGAGCACTGGACAAATTTACACATAATGAGATATGGCATTTCAGTTTCCTTGTGAAAATCCAGACAAGATATTCAACTTGTTTCACTGCATCAGGTAAATGTTCTACAGAGAGAAAAATAATAGGTCAATGTTCCACAGACAAGAAAAAAAGATTAACAAATTGTTAATCCAGTAATTGCAACAAATAATTAGCTTTCTAGTAATGAGATATCCAAGCACCATGAATAGGAATTATCAAACATGGACACACTCTTCTCCCCCCACTTATCTTCCTTGTTGAATTTTTTTTTTTATTTGAGATGAAAGTAAGCAATTTTCTTGCTATTAAAAACATTTTTTTAAAAAATAAATCCCTTCCTAGTAAACTTGTAAACCAAACATTTAAAAGGAAGAATAAGCGACAGTTTTTCTTTTTCCTCTTCTTCTTACCCTCCTCATTATGGAAAAAAATTTACCTGTTTCATAAATGTCACTCCTCTTATTACTGTAGATTGTTTTTATCAGAAATGCTATAACTCATGAAGCTGAGGGCTTGGAACTGTTATTCACATTCAGATGAGTTTGAACTAAAATCCTGGTTCTAAGCACTCCAGAAATTTGGGAAAGTTCAGAATAGGATCCAAATCCAAACTTTGCTTTTTCACCCATCTCTCATATCTGAATAATACTTTGTTTATATGCAGTACCTGCTATCTGTGGTTCTCAAAGCTCGTTACCAACAACATTCCTTAATAAAAATCCCAGTGCATTTTACATTTCCAGTATTATGTGGGCCCTTGTATTCTTCTTATAAAACCATGTTACCTAAACCAGTTCTAAATAGAGTTTAAAATACTTCAGGCTAAATATGTGAAAATGGCTTTGCTGGCCAAAGAAGACAGGACCCAACTGTGTTAAAACAGTCCTGTAAAGTCACTAGTTGGCTGAACTATACTGAAAATGTTTTAGACCCTTAAAGTGACACTCAATACAAGATCAGCTGGGGCCATAGCCTTAGTTAAATGTCCCTGGTTCTAGGCCTGGCTCCTGTATTTGGACCTTGGCAAGTTGAGAGCTAGTGCCTTCAAATCTCATTTTTTCCCCTTGTCTGCCACCCAAGTATTAGAGCCTGCATTGCAAATTCCTCACCAGTACAGGCCCAGTTTCAATGGACTATCTGCCCAGGGGGTAGGAAGCAGTGTTGTGAGCAGAACTCAGCCAGCGCCCCCATCCCTAGTAACCTCTAAAAGAAGCTCCTTTGGAGTCTCCTCTCATTTGCATGGGGAGATTTAATTTCCATCTCTTAAATATGACGAATTGCTGAGATTTTCTTCAGTTAATGCTTTTAACAGCTCCCAATAAACTTCATTAATCAGGCCAGCTCTAGGCCCAATGTGCAGCCTGGAAGGAGCTAATTTGCCTGATGAGCCCCCGACTTTAGTGAATAAACAGGTGGATAAGCTGAAGGTTTTATGGCCTTAATTACACTCTAATCAGTTCAGTGCTTGGTGGGCAAAAGGGAAGAGGGATAAAGGAGGCCGTAGCAGTAGCTTTTCTCTTCCTTCTCCTCCATCTCTCTGCTTTTTCACCCTCCCCTGTGTCTCTACTCCACTTTCATGTTCTCTCTTCCGCTTTTCCTTTGCATTCTCTGTCTCATTCTCATGCTGCTGCTTTTCCTTTTCTCTTGCCTTCCTTTTTGGGGAGGTGGAGAGAAGAGAATTTGCCCCCACGCCCCATTTCTTTCCCTTTCCATCTGTGTGAGACACACAGGAGTTCCCGGTTTTGTTTCTTTTCCTTTCTGTGCCTTTGCGACACGCACTTTGTGCCCTGCCTTGTCTTTTCCTCTGTTCAGTCGGCCCCCCACTCCTCTTTCACCTTTTCCCCCTCCTCTCAATCTGTGCCTCAGCCCCCCCTTCTCTCCTCCTCTGCCACATATTCTCCCTGTCACAGTTAGGCCGCCTGACAAATCACTTCAAGGGCAGCCTAACTTTGAAGGACAAGACAAAGCTTTAGCATATGGTCCAATCCCCAGATGTTTGTCTTTCTCTCTCGCTCTCCCCCTCCAAGAAAGGCTAGTTGGGAAGCTGGGCTCTTTTCCCTTTCCACGCTCTAAGTTTTGCTTGGGGTCTCTAACTAGCAGCCTGGGCTGCATTTTCCCTTTATAGCCTCCCTGGCAGCAGAGGACTGTGTGTGTGTGTGGGGGGGAATCACTGGTGCTTTCCCTGAACCTAGTGATTGTTTGTATAGCATGGCTTGGGGAAGTCTCAGGCCTGTTAACCCAGAAGCCAGGGACCCCTTTGTCTCCTAGCCAGATACTGTTTGGTGTGGGGGAGGGGGGAACCTTATGGGGAAGTGGCACCTGAATGCTCTTTTGCCACTGACGGGAGCATCCATGAGACTCAGCATAACCCAGGCCAGCAGGAAACTGTTGTAACTGGACCAAGGCGAGGGAGGGGCGGGAAGGGTATGTGAAAGATGTTTGCTGAGCCCGGAGGAAGAAAGCTCCTGGCTGCACCTCCTTCCCCTTCCTTTGCTCCCAGATGCACGGAATCCGACTGCAAATAAATAAACCCGAATCAGGCACGAGAGTTAACACCCAGCTGCAGCAGCAGCGAGAGGGGTCGCAAGCTGCGAGCCTCGCTGCGGCCATTGCCCTGCAGCTGTGGGGGAGAACACAGGAGGAGGAGGAACCTCCCCCCCCCCCCAGCTCCCCAAGTCCTGCAAGAAACGGAGCTGAGCTCTGGCAGCAGCTGTCCCCTCTCCCTGGCTCTTACTCCGGGAGTAGGGGCGGCTGCTCGCTCGGAGAGGCGCACACGCTAGGTAGTGAGGCTTGTGTTGCTTCACGTTGGCTGCTTTTCCAGGCTGAGGGGCTACAGCCACTCCGGGGGGGGGGGTGGGGGGGATGAGTGTGAAGCAGCAAGCACACACCAATTGCCACATACAAAGCCTTCCTTTAAAAAAAAAAAAAAACCCGCCAAATTTTCATTGTTTCTAGTGATCTGCGAGCACAGAGGCTAGAAATGCCGAACTGCGGACGAATCAGCAGAGGACAAAACTCTTTCAATAGCAGTGGTTTGACACACTGTGCCCCTCGGGGTTTTTTTTGTTTTTCTTCCCTGAGGTCTTGTCCTCTGGTAACAATGTACCTTTAGTTTCCTTATACAATGGCCCAGCCATCACCATAACTTAAATATCCATTTCTTGATCCATTCTGTGAACTTCGAAAAAAGGCATTGAAGAGGCAATTGTGAAACGTTTATTAACAATGTGAAGAACCAACTGAAAAAAGGGGAGTTCAGATAAATGTTGGCGATTGACATGTAACTGTCGGGAGTAGCTCAGAACTTCTTGGAAGCAATTGTCGTCTTTTCAGATATATGAGCTTGAAAACCCTTTGTTTCAGCATTTTAGTTTTCCAAAAATGCATCAGCAGTTGAAATGGCATAGACGTATTAGGAAAATAAAAGCTTTAGAAACCATATGAAGGACTTCTTAGTATGTACAGGTAATAATATTGACTTTAAAATTAAATGCCACACATACATAGAATATCATTGTCTAATGTTTATACAGCAGTGATTACATTCTTCCTGCGATTTCAGGGGTTGGCATGTTTTAGATTGCTTCCTCCCATTTTTTAAGTGTTCATTTTGTTTTAAAGTAAGCTAATTATTTTTTCATGGATTTGCATATAACAAATATTTGTAGAGTTAGATTGAATTACATATTTTTTTTAAACAGGAAACATATATGATCCTTATGTACTATTACCTGAATTGTGTAGATTCCTTTTATATATCTAAAAGAAATATACACAATATTCTGTACAAACATTAATTCAGATAAAATGTTTTCTGTGCATATATTATAATACATTTTGCTTACATACATTTTTACAAAAAGGGCAGAATTAGCACAATCGTAACTGTAGTTTCTTAAATTTAGGTTACTGCTAAACTGAAGTCTTTAAAAAAAAAAGTACTAAATTAAATCAAGTCCTTCTAAAAATTCTCCTGAAAAAAGGATTGCTTTGAAGCAAGTTATTTGATTATCTCTCACTGGTTTCCTATATTTTATATTAAACATCATCTTAAGACTCTGAGTATTTCAGCTGTATTAAGTATTGGCTTTTTTGTATCTCTGTTACATTATGGTAAAGTGAAAACTTGTCACTTGTATTAACAGTTTAGGAGAAATCAAACAGATGTCAACAACCTGCAGTCTCTACCTACTGTACCTAGACTAAATTGTTTGCGCCTTAATAAAATTACACCATGTATAGTTATGTTGCCTTGATAGAACTTAGGTCTTGTTACCCTGCAAGTCAGTTTTAGGTCTTTATATTGTGGTGTCATCCAATAATCAAACAGAATTAAAATATTTCTAAAATGCAAGATAATTTTTCCCCCAAGTTCTGAAAATTCTTGAACTGGCCCTGGAGAAATACAAATGCACAAGCGACAGGCGAAGCAGGCCCTGTGTTCAGCACTCAATCATTTCCTGTCACAGGTGCAGCCACTATGCATTATCCTGCCATGATTGATAGAGTGGGTTTGTGCAGACTGGGGGAGCTGGGCATGGCTCAGATGGGGCCCTGTCATTCTGGCTCCATTTCATGCTACCTGTAGGGAAAAGAAAAACTTTGTGGGGATTGGTTGTTCATTGATGTTTAGAAATTGTAGTTCTTCATATATAATGAAAAGGTCATATTTCCTAAAAGTTAAATATAGCTTCTAGCTCCATACTGTAACAATCTAAGTTGGGGAGGGGAACTTCATAGCACCTACTCAAATGAGTAACGTTAAAATACTATAGCTGCTTGCAGCTTATCAAGTTTTACTTATTGAAAAGTTAATTAGTGGGCTTTTTTACCTTGTTTTTTTAACCAGATTCCTCAACAGAATTATTGGAAATAACCCAAGAGGGGAGCAGAACCCAGTTTCAGTATGGAGTCATATTTAAGATTAATTTGATATTGCTAACACTTGTGGGAAAATTAGATTAAAATATACATTAGCGTAGATCATTGTATATACAATAAAATATATATTGAGATTCTATTCCCAGTGTATAACAGATGACCAGAAAGTCTACCTAAAGAAAATATTATTGCTTTAGGATATAATGTAATAATTTATGCAGTTGGATTCTTTGACACATTTTTGTTCAGCTGGGGAGCAGATTTTAGGTTTTTTTGCCTGTGATCATTCAAGATCTTGACTAATTGATGTAAGATCAAAGATGACAGCAATCTCACTAGTGTTATGTAAAATTATAATATCCTCCATTTCCTTCATTTTATTCTGAAATAGCCAAAGGCAAAATAATTTGCATAAAGAGTTTCATTTTAAATTGTAAAATTTCTTTCATTGGGACTGTTATGTGGTCCTCAATGAATTCTACACATATTAAAAACCAAACCAAAATGAACATATAAACATTGTTTTATGTGATCCTGGGGAAAAACAGCTCATTGTTTTGTTTTAAATATAGTAATAAGTTACAAAAATGTATGGAAGGGAATTTTAAAAATATATTTTTGAATTAATCTTTACATTGGATTGATAGTATTGCTGGTAGAAACAAATCTTAGATACCAATCGATGGCCCCTTATTTATCTCCCCTCTTTCCCCCATTTTATTTTTTGTATGCAAAACTGCCTCAAAATATAAAAAATAAATTAAGTGCTCAGTCTATTTCTTTTGATTCTAGAAAGAGTTCCAAAAATCAGAATTTCTACCACAAGCTGCCTTCGCTAAAACATTCTTGTAGTTTATATTTGGATTTTTTTTTTTCAAATTTTTGCTTGTAAAAAGCAATATTAAGTAAACCTAAATTAATTAAAACTCAGTTCATGATATTTATACGTTGAGGACCCTCACCATTATTTTTCAACATTGAAATTATTTGGAATGAATTTCAAAGGCTACAACACACATGAATAAAGCTCATTGCTACCCACCATGGACTGTGTGGTTTTGAAAGTTGCATGTTTTTTCCACGAAAAGCATTTAGGGAAGAGGGACATTTTATCTGAGAGGTTTTTTCAGTGGTGTAGAAATGTAACAGATTACTTACCTGTACACTAATGTATACATCTGTGTAGGTAGATAAGTAATGTTCTCTGTTACCTTTAAAATATAAGGTCAGTAGCGCAAGATCATTTAAAAATAATCTCTCCTCCCCTCCCCCGATTTGCAGCATGTTGGAATACTTTTCTGCTAAAGAGTAGATCAAGACAGATTATTTAATTGCTTAAACATTGTGTTTGCTCGTGTGTTATACCAAAGGATCTTAAAATGTAAAGAAGCTACATTTACAATGGTAAGCATTTTTTAACACCAGTCTTTGATAGTACATCATAGCTAATTCAGTGAGCCCTGCTTTAGAGTTGCCACAAAACAACAAGCAGTAGTTACAAAATGCTCACGTATCAGGATATTCCTTTAACATCTCATTTATTACTGTAACATGAAAAATGTTCCCTTCCATTTATTATGCTATCACTGCATTAAGGGTCTTATTCACAGAGAAATCACACACACACACACACACACACACACACACACAAATGTGCAGTTTTGTTGTACAACAGAGAATTTTTGTCTTGTGAATTATCTTTATTACAAATAAAACGGATGTTTACTGAGAATAAGATGGCTAAATTTAGGTGACACAGTTGTGTTCATAGGTAACTTCTTTGATTATCATAAACTCAGTAGGTGATTTTTCTCTCTAGGTTTGATTCATATTTTCATGCAATAAAACGAAAAGGACCCGTACACAAAGATGAGATGCGCACAAACAGAATGAGTATAGGTTGACAGTTCGTTGCCTTTATAAACATATGATATACCCAGAGGCAAATCCAATGCTGCCAACACAACTACTAAATGAGTCTGCCAAATAGCCAGATGCTGCAGCTGGAAAAGCATTTTCATTGTCATAGCAGCTGCATACTGTGATTGCCATCCCAAAAGGAGGAGAAAGAGCTGGGGTATGGTTATCAAGTTAAATGATACCCAATCATACTTTTGGTGTGGTTGTGTATGTGTCTATAGGTACATGTATATCTGAGTGGTGTTCTTTTCAATAGTGACTCAAAAATATATATATTGATTACTAATAACTCATTAAAGGAAATAGGAGAAAATATATTTTTTAAAAATGGTTGATGACAAATTTTAGTTTTGTATTTTTACCCTTTATTGGCTAACACAAATGGTGACCCAAAGACTAAGTTTCAATGGGATATTAGTGCTCACTTCAAAACTATCTGGGATATAATGTGTGTGTGTACACACAGGTTATATGTAAACTATATGTAGTTACCAGTGAAAAGAATAAGACTTGGATCAAGTGCTTTTACATCAAGTTATTATGGCTATCACTTTTACAGGTGAAGGCTCACCACAATCCTGTAATCTACTCGCACGGGATAATTCATGAGAGTAAAGATTGTAAGACAACTTGGGGACAGCTCACATGAATAAGGGTTGCAGGATCTCTCCCATAGCTAGTATAGGTAATATAGCAAACTTCAGAAAATAATTGTCTCATTTTCAAGAAAAACGGGGTCAGTGTAAGGCATCCCGTATACCATTGATTAGCAGCCTGTGGTCTCTGTTGGTGAAGAGCTCAATCCAACTAATTGTGATTGGTGGTGCAGCTCCCTCTAGTCCTGTGAATTACAGCTTTGAATTTATAGTCATTTGCAGAGATGTGTGTTAGCTATACTTTGTATTGTGAGACTGCTTAATGGACACTTAAGAAACATATTGAAGTTCAACTGAGCTTCCTGTTCTTAACAGATGCTTACTTCAGATTTGTAATCTAAACTAATTAATGAAAAAGCCTTTATATAAAATTTAAGATTTGAAGAATACATGGTAAAATTATCCTATGTCTAGGGTTGCCAACTTTCTGATAGTTCAAAACTGAACACCCTTGCCCTGCCCTTGGCCCCACCCCTTCTCAGAAGCCCCCCCTTCACCCTCCCCCATCGCTTGCTCTCCCGCACCCTCACTCACTTTCACTGGGCTGGGGCAGGGGTTGAGGTGCGGGAGGGGGTCAGGGCTCTGGCTGGGGGTGCGGGCTCCAGGATGGGGCCAGAAATATGGGGTTCAGGGTGCAGGAGCAGGCTTAGGGCTGGGGCAGGGGACGGGGGTGTGAGCTGTGGCTGGAGGTGTGGGATCAGGGATGGGGTCAGAGAGGGGTCTGGAGTGCAGGAGGGGACTCAGGGCTGGGGTAGAGGGTTGGGGTGCAGGAGGAAGTTTGGACATGGGAAGGGGTGCAGGGTGTGGGCTCCAGGAGGGAGTTTGGGTGCAGGAGGAGATTCAGGGCTGGGGCATGAGGTTGGGGTGCGGGTTCTGGGAGGGAGTTAGTGTGTGAGAGAGGGTTCCAACCTGGGGCGGGGGGTTTGGGATGCGGGCTCCAGCTGGGCGGTGCTTACCTCAGGTGGCTCCTGGTTGGCGATACAGCGGGGCTAAGGCAGGCTCCCTGCCTGCCTGCCCTGGCTCTGTGCAGCCCCTGGAAGCAGCTAGCATGTCCGGCTCCTAGCCGGAGGGGCCGGGGGCTCTGCGTGCTGCTTGTGCCCGCAGCTGCCACCCCCGCAGCTCCCATTTGTCGGGAGTGGGAGCTGTGGAGCCGGTGCTCAGAGTGGGGGCAGCGCGTGGAGCCCCCGTGGCCATCTCTGCACCTAGGAGCCAACCATGCCAGCTGTTTCCAGGAGCCGCATGGAGCCAGGGCAGGCAGGGAGCCTGCCTTAGCCCTGCTGCGCCGCTGACCGGACTTTTAGCAGCCTGACCGGAGCCACTAGGGTCCCTTTCCGACCAGGTGTTCCAGTCGAAAACAGGACTCCTGATAACTCTACCTATATCTTAACCATTTTCTATACTTATAATGGACTGCCTTACTATTGTATTGTTTTTTTAAGAGCCCATCAGCTCTGTAAATGTCCATGAAGGGTCTCTAAAAGAAAATCATTGAAAATATTCTTTGTATATTATATATAACACATCCATACAACTGATTTTAGTTTGATTATAATTTTATCTCTGAATACTGTATTAAGACATGGAATCCAAAATAATGTTCAATAGATCTATCTTTCCATTTTTCTTAAGAATGTAAAACAAAGTAAATGGTCTACAACAAGGTGGTTGTGGCACATTTTTCCACTATAAGTTTTAATTGGGAGGTGGTAATGTGAGTGTATGGAATACAAATGACTGAAGAGTAGTTTTCTTTAAATAATGGTATATACAGAATTTAAGTGCCTTCATATAATGTCTAGTGGAAAAGCACAGCTAGCCAGAGACTGGGACAGTACCACTTTCATACATTTGTGAGTTAATTTTTGGCTAAGATATATACTTGGACTTGTTTGTTGTGACTTTGAATGAGGGATGGGAGGAAATGGCTGAATTGCCAATTGAACTGGAATAAAATGGAATAAAAAAAAGAAGGAAACGTCCTACAAAAGAAGTTGCAAGGTAGATAAAGAACTTTTGTTTGTTGTTTGGTGGAATAGTTGTGTCTCCCAATAGGCTGAACAGGCTGGCTGATACATCCAGAGGGGACAGGTGTCAGACTGGTGCAGGTGTCAGTGGCTGCCAGTGAGTGATTGCACCATCAGCCTCCTACCGTGATCCATCATGCGGGCCCAGCCGGTGAGGAATCACAGCCTCAGCAAGGTGCTGAGCCCAGCAACATATCATTAAACAAGGTTACCACCAGCAGATTTGTTCCCATGATCAATCTGGTCAATAACCGTTCCACCTCACTGTACATTCCACCCCCCTCCCTTTTAAAACATAAACAAGTGTTATGAAAGCACTGGCAAAACAAGGTAAAGCTTAGGGGGACTTCATTTCTCCTGTGGCATTTTGCAAGCTTCTTTTAAAACCCTTATAAATCTTGAAAAATAACGTTCAGTCCAAAATATATCCTCAGGCTAGTTACTCTGCCCTAATTCCATATTTTAGTACGTGATACTGTTTTTTTTCCCCCTTTCAACTGATTATTGAATGGAATTTCTTACTATTTTTACCCCTGACAAGAATGTGAGGATTGGAAGTACATATTAGGATGTAGTATGCTGTATAGTACCTACATCAATTTAAATGGATCCTTAAGCCATCTCCCATGAGAGAGAAATAAAACACTGCTGTTATTGCCTCATTTTAGTTCTGGTCTCTGGTGTTAACTCTTCACTAGAGCTGTGCAAACCCACTCTCATCCCAGCGCACATAGCCCGGCACCACATACATACATCACACACACACACACATGCAAAATCCCACATTCAAATTCACATGAATGCAGAAATCTCATGTGTGTGCTCACATGTACACGGGCTCTTGTTTTGCTGTAGTCATTCATTGCAAATTCATATCCATGATCTGTGAGTTCTCAGCATTCCCCTGTTCCCATGTAGCTAGCGTGTTAATGAATCTAACCTTTGAACTGTACACACATAAGTCAAGACCGGAGATGAGAAGCCATATCAAAGTTTTATAAAATAATAAGCTGCAGCAACTAAGCCAGCCGTTCCAGTAGGCTATTGCAGATATTTCAGAGAATGGAGTCAAAGGAGCTAAAAGGGAAAATGGAACCACACCCGCTCAACTATGTAAAGATTATTTTCTGAATATAGATCAGCCAGATACAACTGCTGTTCAGCAACACAAAAACAAAAATGTGAGGTCAAGAGTGCACTTGTATAGTAACTGGAACTGGAGGTGTTAAAACAAACTAGGAATTGAAGCCTCTCTGTCTCTGACAGTCATGCCAAGTAGCATATTAAATGATAATATTAAGTCAACTACTCACTAACTAGGGGAGCTGAAGAAGAATTGTGTAGCTCT
Organism: Eretmochelys imbricata; assembly: GCF_965152235.1. NCBI lineage: Eukaryota > Metazoa > Chordata > Testudines > Cheloniidae > Eretmochelys > Eretmochelys imbricata. The sequence goes on from NC_135574.1 coordinate 162,659,440, forward strand.
CTGTCTAGAAATAGTATACTATGCCTCATTTTGATGGTAGATAAAATCACAGGTATTATTAGTACAGTTTCCTGTATATTGACAGAAATAGAAAATAAGTCGGGACCCAGAGAAACTGCATGAGGTATTAAATGTTCAGGCCAATACACAGGAGCTAGAAGGATACTTTTTTCCTTCCAGATTTTTTCAGCTGGATAAGGGACCTCAACTTAAATATAGCCTCTAAGGTCTTGTCCACGCAAGAAAGTTGCACAGTTTTAACTAAACTGATTTATCAGGTGCAAAGGCTGTATGGACAGGGGTGGCAGGTTTGCATAATTTTTGGTGGTGCCCAGAATGGGTCCAAGTTGCCCGCCTCCCCCCCACACCTGCCTTGTAAGCCGATACATATATATATATTTAAAAATAATGTAAAAATGGACTGGAAACAGTAAGCATTTAACAGTTTCCCAAAATTGCACAATGTGGGGGGTGTGGAGGGATGAGGGCTGCATCTGGGGCTGTGGGCTCTGGGGTGGGGCTGGGGATGAAGGGTTTGGGGCGTGGGAGGGGCTCAGGACTGGGGCAGAGGGTTGGGGTGAGGGCTGCGGGGTGGAACCAGGGATGAGGGGTTCACGGTGCAGGAGAGGGCTCAGGGTGGACAGAGGGTTGGGGTGCAGGGGGTGAGGGCTCTGGCTGGGGGTGCGGGCTCTGGGGTGGGGTGGGGCTGGGGATGAGGAGTCTGGGGTGCAGGCAGGCTGCCCCGGGGCTGGGGCCAGAGAGGGCTCCACAGTTCCCCCAGCCGTCTCCCCGCTGGCAGCAGCGAGCTGTTGGGGAGGGGCCCCACTCTATCCCCCCCTCCCCCCGGCAGCACACTCACCCAGCACCATCACTGTACATGCTCCTAGGGGCTGGGCCCCTCTCAGGTCCAGGATGCCCCCTCACCTCCCCAGTGGTAGGTGAGGGGGGGAGGGGACTGCCATCACATGTGGCCTCCTTCCCTGCTGCAGCCTGCTGCCCCTCACCATAGGCTTACGGGGGATGGGGCTGCCCCTTGCCCAGTGCGGGGCAGGAGTGGTGGCTGCTGGCGGGGGGGAAGAGGGCGCGGATCACACGGTCGGACACTCACCCAAGCCCCAGCAATTGCTCAGGTGAGGTCCCAGACTCCGTCTCCCGGAAGCCCCCTTGGCATCAGCTCCCTCAGCTGCCTCAGCCTGCCGCAGGCACCGCTCTTGTGTTGTAGGGAGTAGCGGCCGACAGCGAGGGAGTGCGTGGGGGCAGCAGACAGGGTCGGGGGAGAGACCTGGCTCCAAACATTGGTGGAGCCAGGCCCCCAGGCCCTGAATATTCCTGGAACCCACGCACCATGGACCCATACAACTCACCACCCCTGTGTATGGGCTCTCTTATTCTGGTTTAAGAGAGGTTTAAATGCATTAGGAATCCACTCAAACTAGGTCAAAATAAGACACACAGAAACTGGAATGTCTTCACGGTTGTTTCCATTGGTTTAACTAAATCAGTTTAAAAACTTGCTCATGTAGACAAAGCATAAGCAGCCAGATGTAAATGGCTATTAAGCCAAGCTGCCCTTTTGATCACTTGGAATAAGATCAGCTAATCAAGGACACTGGAGAAATGCCATGGGCCAAATTTGCTACTTCTTTGCAGCTTGTGTAGTCATTTACACCTGTGGAAAGTGAGTGTAAATTAAGTTTCAGAGTAGCAGCCGTGTTAGTCCGTATTCGCAAAAAGAAAAGGAGTACTTGTGGCACCTTAGAGACTAACCAATTTATCTGAGCATAAGCTTTTGGATGCATCCACTGAATGCATCCGATGAAGTGAGCTGTAGCTCACGAAAGCTTATGCTCAAATAAATTGGTTAGTCTCTAAGGTGCCACAAGTCCTCCTTTTCTTTTTGTAAATTAAGTGTAGACTGCCATCACCTCTGTAAGCAGACAATTATTTGGTAGCATTTTACACACATGTTGCAGTTATTTTGCACAGATGTAAGTGATTCTACAAGTCTCATGGCAGTAGAGAAATCAGGCGCCAGGCGACTTCCACTGTGTGACATGCCTATATCACCTCAGTGAGTCAGTTTCAAATTTGAACTGCACAATCAATGGCCTAAAAGAGTTAATGGATATTGACACAGAGCCAAAAAAGAAATCTATGAACAGTTCATAAACGTGAAAAAAATTCGAGTAAATCACTGCTGTTTCACAGATGCAGTTCAAAATTGAACCAGCGCTGATTTCAAATACTTTTGTGGGTTGAGTTGAATAGTTCACACAGCTCTTCGATTCAAATTACACACTGGGCGATTCTTTACTCTGATCATTTGAAAATTGCCTAAATTAGTGATCAGCATCCATTAAAAGTTTAGAAATTCCATTTGGTTCATTAAATCTTATCCGATCTGTGGGAGTTTCAGGTCCTGATTTTCCTAATTCTTATACCTGTCTTATGACTATAAGGGGGTTACAATGGCATGTAACTGGCATAACACGATGCAGAATTTGGACTATAATTAATAGCTTTTTTTGCCATGTATACCTACAATTGTATGATTACATTACTGGATACTGTATACATGGTTTGCATTTTCTTACTGCAATAAATGTGTAGCCACTGTTAATGTGCTCTATGCAGTTATTTTTGTGTTCATATCAACATACATACTGAATGTGAATTAATATTTTTCACCTAATCAAATGCTCTTTTTTAGGTCAAAATTGCAGTGCTAAATGTGCCTTTCCCCAAGGCTTTCATAGCATCCCATTACCAGGCTGCTTCTCCAGTCTCTCTGCAGTTTCCTTTATGTCCTCTGGAGCATCCCAAGAAAATTGCACCGGGGATGGGTAGGAAGAGGTTGAGTCAACACCATGGGACTGCCTGGGCTGCAAGGATGAAATTTTACCCTGTGCAGAGGACCACCGCAAGGCTCTCCACCACCAAAGTCATGGAGTGAAATCTTGGCCCCAAGGAGTCAATGGGGCCAGCATTGCAGCCCTGGACTTCAGTGAGACTTAAGTGGCGTACAGGGCTTGTACCTCTGCACAGGAATTTGTTTCATCCCAAATGTGAAGCATTCAAGGGGGTGGCGGGGGGCAGGAGATTGGGAGGAATCGTACCTCTTTTATTAACCCTATCCAAATAGCAAGCACTCAAAAGGCCTGGTTGTGTCTGCAAAACTAGGCTGGAAAGCCAGTGGGAATAAGTTCTCCTATGAGATGCCTACTACTTTCTGGGCTAGATTCTCAGCTGGTGTAAATGGCTGTAGCTCCATTAAAGTCGCAACTGAGGGTTTGCCTCCTTGTTTCTAGTCATTGTTTTTACTGTGTACAAGGTGTTAAAATTATGTATTTCCTTAGATTTTAATGTAAAAATAGAGTATATGTAGTGTATCTGAGGGGAGAGTTTCCATTATCTTATTACAGAATTCACTTACAGTGATATTATGGAACTACTGGGTTTTTTGGTTTTTTTTAGTCCACTGTAAATTCTTCAGTGGTAATCATTGCTGCTAAAGCCAGTATCAGGACCTCATCCACCTGATCTGCCAATAGTGGACTTCTAGCCTATATTGATGTATGCACTAGAAAATTGATTGCCTGCCTTTGTAGATAAGAACATGTATTGTTCTTCCAGTGGGTTAGTGCGTTACTCTTTTCTGGCTAATGTGATCTCAGAATCCTTCTCAATAACACAATTTCACCAATCAAACCAGATGACAAAATATAAATTATATGGAGTTGTAGTCCTCAATTCATAATGCTTTGTAAAAGACAAATATGGATGAGTGAAGTTTCCTCTAATAAAAACAATATAAAAATTCACAGACAGACAAAGCAGTGTTTTGATGTGTTTCATATGGTCATTCTTTTAGACTTTCTGTAGATTTCATTTACATTTTTCCTGACAATAATCCCATGATTCTAGATTTAATTTTTAGGTTAGTAAGTAAACAGTATGTCCCAGACTTGTAGAAGATATTTAATGTGGTTAACACCAAGATGACTTATGGCTTTTTTGCTGTATCTGTGGCAGCTTCTTAATGGTGCTAGGTGGTTCTTATAGAACAATAATACCAAAGATGGAAGGAACGTATTGCTTCTAAAATACATAGTAATTTGACTTACTCAGTGGCTATATAGAGTCATCAATAACTCAGTAAAAGGTATTTCATACAAGAGCATTAATTATATTTACCCAAATGCTTTTATATGATGCTGTTAAAACAAATGATTTTGTTCTTCATCTGTGTTATTAATTAGGACAAAAATGGCATGTATAAAATATATTAGTAATATAGCAATTGTGTCAAAAGTATACTGGCAAAGTTTCATAACAAGGTTATTTCTAACACTTCCTCTGTTACAAAATCGAATGATAACATGGTGATGAGTGAATTAGAAATATCTAGGAAGATAGAATTGTGTATCCTGTTCCTAAAATGCCGATACACCTTTAATTATCCCCCAAAAAGGACACTGAGTTGGATGGGATATATATTACTCAAGGTCAGTCTGAAAACTCCTTGCAGTATATTCAAAACAGAATGACTGTGTTCCTCAATTCCCGACTGTAAACCTTAGTAGTATGCAGCCCACAAATTAGAAATTCCTCAAAAGAAGCCCAACTACATCTTAGATAAAATTTATTCTCCATGGAAATTTTGTATGAAAAATCAATCAAGGAATTTTGCAGATTCGATAGGCACCTGCCGCTCACTACAAATTTAACCCTAGCAGAACATAATACACTCTGCATGATGTCTGAGCCAGTGTGTTCAACTGCTTGCATAATGTCTTGGTTATAAATAACTAGAAGACATGCAGAAAGTTAATAATGTAAAACATTTCTGAACCCACAATTAACTTTTATGATTAATGCACCTTTCCCCATTTATACCAGCATTGAAAAATACACAAATTAATGACAGAGGCCACGTTGCTAGTAATCTTTTCTTTTTTTCAAACCAGAACTACTTTCTCATTGAATTCAATGGGAAGTTCTGCTGAAAAATGAATGGCACAATATAGCCCTTGGAAAGGCACTGTCTGGTTGCTGTTTGTTCTGCCCATTTCATAGCATTTGTCATTACTTTCAATGGCAAAGAAACAGAGCTGTGAAAGATGTCCTTCCCAAAGGTGGCACATGGCTCCATGCCATACTCCATAGGCAACTGTGTTGTGGTTTTGAAGTTGTTTCTGACCCAGAGTGGGCTACAGCTTTCGGTTTTTAAAGGACTGCCAATGAAATGAATGAATAGTACCCCACAGTGATGCCTGGGGTTTTACCTCCTTGTATATACCCTTGTCCCAAATTCACTCCAAATGGACTAATTACACTCATGGTAATACAGTGGTCAGACAACTGAAGATGTAACCTAATGTGGACTGATTTTTCTTTTTTATAAATGTTTTTTCTGTCCTCTTTGGCTGTTTGAAAGAGCCACATAAATATATAGGAAACTGACTGTTCAGCAGAAAGAGTGCAATTGACTATACATAAGGTACTGTCATGTGCAAGAGTAAACAACCTGAAAAAAAAGTCTTTAATTTCCTTCATTTATTCTAATCCAAGATGTTACTTGTAACATTAGTAAGTTAAAAAAAGGCAGTTACCAGTGCACTGTCTCATTAAGTGAAATTAAAAAGGCCTTTGAAAACAGGAGGATAGTATCGATAGATATTAACTAGTCAGATATAAATTGGAACATGCTAAATAAGAAGCAGGTCAGGCAGCACGTCTGTGGACATGGTACATACCTGCTTCTTTGCATTGCACTATATTTGTACAGTTTTAATGCACAAGGCATTTCAAAGACAAATGGAAATGACAAGTCTCTGCCTAGAGGATCTTACAGTCTAAATCAAAGTTAACAAAGCAAGTGGTGACAATAAACAAAAGGTGGGTAAAAGGGCATGAGAGAGAGATGATTGCAACAACTAAAGATCACGAGATGTACTTATTGTTATGTAAATATCTGGTTACAGCCTCTAGATGTTTTTCAAAAATAGTTTACTCTATTAAAATTTGGGGACAGTGTTTAAGTCATCAAAGGAAGCTAACTGGAAGAGGTGAGTTTTGAGGAGGGATTTGAAGGAGAAGAGACAGGTTGCATGGGGTAAAGGGGCTGTCCCAGAAATTGATGTCAGCTAAGAAAGGACATGGAGTTCTTCATGGGTGAAGGAGGTGACATGTTGAGGTGACCTAAACCAGCTGAGCAGAATGCCAGAGCTCAAGAGCAAAGAGCAACTAGAGGTGAGATGTAGCTTGGGGTGCACCTGTGCAAAGTCTTGAAGGTGAAGCTGTGAGTTTTGAACATGACACAGAAGATGAAAAGCCAGTGCAGGGTATAGGCATAGATCTTGCTTGACATGAATAAACTTGCATATAGCTTGATTTGAGTGCCAGGTTAAACCGTAAACAAGGGTGTGACAGGCTGTGTGCTGAAGACTGTGTTTTCCGTATAGTTGAAATAAATGGAAAGACCCTTAAGTGATAAGCTTGAAATGTCGATAAGGTGAGGACATAAACAATTGGTCCTTTCATGATCTGCAAAGCGACTGATCCTTACATGATCCATATGATGTCCAGACCAATAAGATTCAAGAAGTCTAGATATTAGTAGCTAGCAAAAACTGTATATAAATGGTGTAGTTTATGAAATGGTTTGGAACTGTGGTATCACCTTGTACCTAAACCCCCAGCATCTGGGCTTGGCCAGCATGGACATAGAGCATTTACATGCCTAATAAAGTAATCTAAGTGATGAGTTGGAGTTCAACTGAGTTTTTGGATTCCAGAGAACTGGATGAAGTGTTCTCCCAGAACTGGACTAGGTGTTCTGGATAAGCTGAGTGGAAAAGGTGCTGGAGGGAATCTCAACACCGAGATTCCACGAAAGGGGTGATGTGAATGATTGAGAAGTAAAGCAGATGACATTATAGCTGCATGTTGGCTAGACTTGAGAGGTACAGTGTGAGAGTCAAAGAGGTAAGAGAGTAGGACTCTCTATTATTTGTAATATGATAGTACCTAGGAACCCCCATAAAGGATCAGGGCCCAATTGTCCTAGGTATAGTACAGACACATAACAAAGAGGACTGTCCCAGCCCAGAAAGTTCACAATCTACATGAAACAGAATGCAAGAGGAGGACAAAACAAGCAAGGTGAGAGGACTATGGAAATCCTCAGTCTTTCATTAACTAACCCAGAAGATGTGGTTGAAAAGATAAATGTAGAGGCCTGAGTGAGTCCTAGGCGGAAAAAAGAAAAAAAAAAAGTAAGGCAACTAAGGAAGATGTGAACAGTTCTATAAACATTTGTGTGCAGGTTGTTACAAAACATGTGCACTTCTGACCAGAACACGGTGGGAAACTGAAGTGAGTCAGAAACACAGTAAAGAGAAATGGGGAATATGTTAAAGCAAGTTGCAGGTAGCCCAACCAAATATGTATACTACTGAGAGATAAATACACTTTAGGAGAAGTGGAGAAAACAATGCAGGTAGCCATAGAAATACAGGGCGCAATGAAAGACAAGAGGAGACTGTACGAAACATATAAATCATAGGGCCATAGCTGCAAGGGAGAGAGACCTCTAAAATAAAAGGGTGATCAAGAAAATCAGGGTGAAAATGAAAAGAAGATTGCAAAGACAATTTATGATTTTATAAGTATGTGATGAGCAAGAGGCCACTTGGAGATCGAGGCCCATAAAGAAATAATGAAGAAAACTTGACAACAGCGAAGTTAGATATTGCTGGATATTAACATAATTTTTATTTTAGCATTGACCATGCAACGCAAGATAAACCTGTTAGAAACCGAGAGGTGTTGGTGAAGTATATGAAAATTAAGGGTGATAACAGAACAGGTCAATGAGAATTAGAGCAACGAGAAACAAAGAGAGGCCAAGGACTAAATCTCAGAATTCTGGAAAAATACAGGTGATCTATTAGAGGTTTTAGTTTCCACTAGGAAACGGGAATGTTATTTTGAGAGTAGAAAAGAGAGATATGTCACCCATATTTTAAATGGACAAAACAGACTGGCCTCCATATGGGGCAGGGAACGACTACTGAGAGACAAAATGGACAGCTGCTAACTGGTTAGAGGCTTTTAACACAGATTTACAAAGGTAAGGCCATGTTTAATGTGAAAGTTGGTTATGCCTGGCCATATTAAGGTCCCCATAATTATTTGTGATTGTACCTTAGGGGAAAAACACCAACTTTTCTATATAGAAAGGCTCACAAGCAAGAGGTATGAGATATCTCTGAGCCTGCCTAAGCCTAAGTCATCCCTGAGCCCGACAGTGTGTTGAGTCATCAGAGGCAATTACCTCCAGGTCTTATGATAGGTCTCATGCCATTCAACCAGGCTTCAGCTAATCCACAGGCAAGGACCCACCCAGGTGATCCCAAAGCAAGTAGGCTCCTAAGGGAAGCAGTCTTTGCTCAATCTCACTGCCTGCCTGGGAATGCTCTCTTTGCTGATAGTTTCCAGACTACTCCTGCATCCACACTAGTCAGCCCCTGCTCCAGCCTGTGTCTGTTCCTACCTCAGCCAGCTCCCTGGCAACTCTGACTGTGGGCAACAGGAACAAATCCCAAAGATGAGATAGTAAGCCTACACACTAGAACAGAAGGGGGCCTGTAGGAAGAATTAAAGAGCTGACATCACTTACATAGGAAAGTGTCACTTCCTGCAAGGCAGGTACCTGGACTTTTTGGGAGTACACAGAGACCAGCTCTTCTTCTAGCAACCAGCTAGGCTGTGGAGAAAAAGCTAAAGCAAACATAGATTCTGACTTGCAAAGTAAGTGACTGCTACCAGCTTTTGTCATTAAGATGTCCAGCCCTTGCTAGCAAGGCTTTGTGTGAAGTATTTGCCTAAATGAGGATCAAAGAAACAATTTTCTTGTGGGTCACAACAGACAGAACCTTAAACTCATCAGCTCGGTGTCTGGCGACAAGGCCCCTTTTGAGCTAAACAGTGTACTACCAGCTTGGGGTTATCCAAGTATCTAGAAATATCCAGGTGGCTAAACACAGACCTTGAACTTCGTACATGGCTAGAAAGGCTGCTTGATACCTTTATCACAGATGTTGTTTCCAATTTTTGGCCTAAATTCTTACCACCAAATGTGCTCTAAGCATGAATTACAGTAAGGGAGCTTAATTGTGGGGGTTCTATTTAAAGACTACTTGTATTCCATGTACACTTTTATTTTTATATGTATGTGTTATATGAAATCGCTGAGCATTATATTTTTCTTGAGCAACATAAGTAAAGTTGCTATTTGTCACTACAGGCTTCCTAGTGCAGAGTGGGACTCTCTGCCAGCATGAGGCAGGGGACAGAATAAGCTGCAAAGAAAAGAGGTGACTAGTGAGAGATAAGGAAAAATGTTTGTTCATTCATGGTAAACTTGGGCAATATTCTAAGAAGTCAGGTGGGAAAATTAGAGCTATGTCTGGCAAGCAACCAATACTGCTACAGATACCTGCAGACATTGTCCTTGGCAATGTTTAAAGACTGTAATCTGTATACAAGAACATCCTTAGTGCATTAAGAACCAAAACATATTCCTTAAACATTAAACGTGCCTTTTTAATCAATATTTTTGAACAGTTATATGTATTGTGTAAAATATAACAAGCTGTCAGCTATTCTATTTGAGCTCCTCAGAACCTGTCTTAGATTGTCACAGGATACTACTGAAATGTCAGAGGTTATATTGCACACTTGACTTCTTTCTAGAAGATTCCCTTTCAAGACTCCAAAGCCCTGGAACCATGAGGTTTCTTGCTTTACCTTCTTTCTATGAAGTAAGAAAAATGGGACAACAGGAGAGAAGAACTTCTTCCATCTCCCTAATAGTCAGGAGAGACGTTTTCCTTGCAGAGCTACAACTGGCTGAGCTAGATGGACGGAAACAGACGTGCAGATTAATGCTCTTCTGTATCCAGGATGGGTGAAATGAATCTGTTTGCATCAAAAATGATTTGGCTGAATCAGATACCTCCTGTATTGAGCAGATTGTTTAGGAAAGTCATCTGCAGAACTCTAAGCTGCAGGACACTATTGAAACAAATGGTTTAGTAATCAAAAATAGTTTTAGGCACTTTTGACTAATAATAGAATTTGGGGTTAAATAGATGAGGATAAAAATAGCAAGGACTATAAATCTGTGTGTTTCAGAACATAATCTGACCACCAATTGGGTCAGAAGAGAAAATTTTGGCCCATATTTGAATATTAGCTAATTTTCCAGGTGAATTGAAGGGTTTGTTTAGTCTTAGTCTGATGTATTGTGTTGGTAACTACTAGAGGCAGGATTCTAGACTAGATGAATTGTTAATCTATTCTACAATGTCCTGTCCTCCATTACAAGTATTTTGGAAATTCAGGGAATTCCTTCTTTAATTGAAAACATCTATTCATAAAAACATAAACATAATATAAAAACGGCCATACTGGTCAGACCAAAGGTCCATCTAGCCCAGTATCCTGTTTTCTGACAGTAGCCAATACCAGGTGCCCCAGAGGGAATGAACAGAACAGGTAATCATCCCGTCGCCCATTCCCAGCCTCTGACAAACTGAGGCTAGGGACACAATCCCTTCCCATCCTGCCTAATAGCCATTGATGGACCTATCCTCCATGGATTTATGTAGTTCTTTTTTGAACCCTGTTATAGTATTGGCCTTCACAACATCCTCTGGCAAGGAGTTCCATAGGCTGACTGTGCATTGTGTGAAGAAATACTTCCTTTTGTTTGTTTTAAGCCTGCTGCCTATTAATTTCATTTGGTGGCCCCTAGTTCTTGTGTAAGAAGGAGTAAATAACACTTCCTTATTTGCTTTCTCCATACCAGTCATGATTTTATAGACTGCTATCATATCTCCCCTTAGTCATCTTTTTTCCAAGCTGAAAAGTCCCAATCTTATTAATCTCTCCTCATACGGCAGCCGTTCCATACCCTTAATCATTTTTGTTGCCCTTTCCTGCACTCTTTCCCATTCCAATATATCTTTTTTGAGATGGGGCGACCACATCTGCACGCAGAATTCAAGATGTGGGCATACTATGGATTTATGCTAGATATGATATGGTATATGAAGAGGCAATATGATATTTTCTGTCTTATTATCTCCCTTTCTTAATGATTCCCAACATTCTGTTCGCTTTCTTGACTGCCGTTGCACATTGCGTGGACTTTTTCAGAGAATTATCCGCAGTGACTCCAAGATCTCTTTCTTGAGTGGTAACAGCTAATTTAGACTCCATCATTTAGTGTGTGTGTGTGTATATATATAAAAATAGATATATAAATAGATATAGATTTATATAATGTGTGTGTGTGTGTGTAGCTGGGATTATTTTCCAATGTGCATTACTTTGCATTTATCAACATTGGATTTCATCTGCCATTTTGTTGCCCAGTCACCTGGTTTTGAGAGATCCTTTTGTAGCTCTTCGCAGTCTACCTGGTACTTAACAATCTTGAGTAGTTTTGTATCACCTGCAAATGTTGCCACCTCACTCTTTACCCCTTTTTCCAGCTCATTTATGAATACGTTAAATAGGACTGGGCCTAGTACAGACCCATGGGGGACACCACCTCTCTCCATTCTGAAAACTGACCATTTATTCCTACTCTTTGTTTCCTATCTTTTAACCAATTACCAATCCACGAGAGCACCTTCCCTCTTATCCCGTGGCAGCTTACTTTGCATAAGAGCCTTTGGTGAGGGACCTTGTCAAAGGCTTTCTGAAAATCTAAGTACACTATATCCACTGGATCCCCTTCGTCCACATGCTTGTTGACCCCCTCAGAGAATTCTAGTAGATTGGTGAGCTATGATTTCTCTTCACAGAAACCATGTTGACTCTTCCCCAACAAATTATGTTCATTTATGTGTCTGACAATTTTGTTCTTTTTTTATAGTTTCAACCAGTTTGCCCGGTACTGAAGTCAGGCTGACCGGCCTGTAATTGCTGGGATCAACTCTGGAGCCCTTTTTAAAAAGTAGTGTCACATTAGCTATCCTCCAGTCATTTGGTACAGAAGCTGATTTAAATAATAGGTTACAAACTACAGTTAGTAGTTATGCAGTTTCACATTTGAGTTCCTTTAGAACTCTTGGGTGAATACCATCTGGTCCTGGTGACTTATTACTGTTTAGTTTATCAATTTGTTCCAAAACCTCCTCTAATGACACCTCAATCTGGGACAGTTCCTCAGATTTGTCACCTAAAAAGAATGGCTCAGGTTTGGGAATCTCCCTCACATCCTCAGCCATGAAGACCGATGCAAAGAATTCATTTAGTTTTTCCACAATGGCTTTATCGTCTTTGAGTGCTCCTTTAGCATCTCGATCGTCCAGTGGCCCCACTGGTTGTTTAGCAGGCTGTGTACTTCTGATGTACTTAAAAAAATGTTAGCTATTACTTTTTGAGTCTTTGGCTAGCTGTACCTCAAATTCTTTTTTGGCCTTCCTAATTATATTTTTTACACTTCATTTGCCGGAGTTTGTGCTCCTTTCTATTTTCCTCACTAGGATTTAACTTCTGCTATTTAAAGGGTGCCTTTTTGCCTCTCACTGCTTGTTTTACTTTGTTTCTCAGCCACGGTGGCTCTTTTTTGGTTCTCTTACTATGTTTTTTTAATTTGGGATATATATTTAAGTTGAGCCTCTATTATGGTGTCTTTAAAAAGTTTCCATGCACCTTTCAGGGATTTTACTTTTGGTGCTGTATCTTTTAATTTCTGTTTAACTAACCTCCTCATTTTTGTGTCGATCCCCTTTCTGAAATTAAATGCTACAGTGTTGGGCCACTGTGGTGTTTTCCCCACCACAGGGATCTTATATTTAATTATATTATGGTCACTATTACCAAACAGTCCAGCTATATTCACCTCTTGGACCTGATCCTGTGCTCCACTTAGACTATTTAGAATATTTGTAGTTAAAAATAAAATAAATTCTAAAGTAAACACCATCGTAGTGATTCAAGCCCGGTTAAAAGGAGTGCTGCCATTACTCTACAACAGTGTTTCCCAGACTTGGGACGCTGCTTGTTCAGGGAAAGCCCCTGGCGGGCTGGGCCGGTTTGTTTACCTGCCGCGTCCACAGGTTCGGCCGATCGTGGCTCCCACTGGCCGCTGTTCGCTGTGCCCAGCCAATGGGGGCTGCGGGAAGCGGTGGCCGGTACATCCCTTGGCCCACACTGCTTCCCGCAGCCCCATGGGCCGGGCACAGCGAACCGCTGCCAGTGGGAGCCACGATCGGCCGAACCTGTGGACGCGGCAGGTAAACAAACCGGCCCAGCCCGCCAGGGGCTTTCCCTGAACAAGCGGCATCCCAAGTTTCGGAAACACTGCTCTACATGATTAGACTTGATTGGGCATCTGAAATATTGCTTGATAATACCAGTCATTGATATCTAGTTACTTTTAGGCCAAATTCTGTCTGAACTCCATTATACTGTAATGTTCACCAAAGAAGCATAGTGTTAAGAGTGCTTCCATGTGCTGTTAGAAAAAGCTGCTCAGAGTAGGAATAATTTACATGGGGGACTGTACGTTGTGGTCAGTGCTTTAGTCAGAGCAGCTTCACATGCATTTTCACATATATGTACGGACCATTCTCTGACACTTGAACATGCCTGGTTATAGCCTTCAGCGCTGTAAGTCACAGGGGATCTCTCCCTGTGTGTTTTATTGTGTTTGTTTTTTCAGGAGACAGAATCCAGGTTCCTGGGTCCTGTCCTGTATTTACACTATTGACTCTGTTTTCTCGCTTGTGCATGTATATTCACTGCCAGACAAAATTTATCTACTACGGTTTTCACACAGACCTCATAATCACTCTGACAACATACGCCAACTATTATTTTATTGACTACCTTGTTCATGGAGAATTTTCCCTTTTCTTTAGTCCAGTTCATGACTTCCACTTATGAGTTCATGATTTCAACCCCAGGAATTAACTTGGTTAGCCGCCTTATACCACAGAGGAAAACACAAAGTCCAGTTAAAAATACCAAGTAAAAGAAGTAAAGTTACTGGAAAATAATAAGCATACACAGGTTTCCAGTTCTATTTATTGTGTTTAGGAACTCTGGCATTTAAATGTGCACATCAGACCATCAGTAAATTCAAGCAGTAGAAATAAAAGCTCTGCTCCTTAATAAGATCAGTACTTCAATTTAATGGCTGCCTTTTGTCTAATCTAAATGCAGGATTCCACCAGGTATGAATGAATGTTGTTATTAATGAAAGATTTCTGCTGATACTCTTACAGCAAATGCACTCTTATCATATTTTACAATTATATTAAAATAAAATACGTAAGCTACTTGCAGTTAACAGTCGGTGGTGACTCTTGTCTATTAATAGAGTGAGAAAGGAAGCTTTTTTTCTTTTCTTTTTTTTTTTAAATAAAATACATTGCCTGGCATTTGCAAGTTAATTATAAATAAATGTTCTAGCACTTTCTTTGCATTTTGCTAGACTGCAAATTATCTTGTTTTATTTAACACTTTTGTTGTTTTTCCATGTTTGTAATCCACAATAAAGATGTGGCCACACTGATTCTAGTAATAAATGGAGACGATCCTGAGTCAGGAAGCTCAGATTTAGAATTGGATCCTAATCCAAACTTCTCCAGTATTTGAAGTTGTTCATCTTTAGTATTCTGGTTTTGACCTATCATAGAGAGTCATGAAGTTCAAATCCATACCTCTGGAACACCATGCAGCTGGGGTACATTTTACCCCATGGGGGGGCAAGATGGGGCACATTGCATCATGCTCTTCCAGCATGAACTCTTGCTCTGTGTGTACTAGGATATGTCTAGACTGAAAGTGAAACTGTGAGGAGGAGGTAAAGGGGCTCATAATTGTGCCAAGCTGCTGCGATGGAAGTGGAGGGGAACCTGAGGAGTAGCATGAAGGGGAAAGCCCTCTTTGTGGATTCCCCAACATCAGTGGGATTTCTCTTTGGAGCTTAGGGCATCTACACAAACCTCATCCCTCCACAGGAATAATGAATCCCTTCTTTTTTTTTATAGGAAGGGGCATTTCCCTTCTTACCCACACCTGCAATTTCCAGTGAAAATAGAGGCAGAACTGGGGCATGTATATAAACTGAAGCATGTGGCTTCAGTTCTATTCTGTATAGGTTTTTATACTGCGCTTATGCCTGTGGTATCTGAACTCCTTCCGATTAAGTGCATTAAGCCATGTGACGACACATCTTCACATGTTATTTGATCTCTCACCCTTTCCCCAGAGAGGCAGGGAGCACTACAGTCATGCCAGAGAAGCTGCCCGGGCTGGGCACTGGCTCCTTCAATTGGCAGCCCGACATACTGCTGCTTTTGCCCACTGCGGTTCCTGTTAGAGTCCTGCAGCTCCGCAGATATTCGCTTTATATCCGTGGATATAAATTTTGTACCTCGCAGGGCTCTACAACTCTGCTTAACCAGGTCTGTCCTGCAGTGTGTAATTGGCGCTGCAGTGACCAGAGTGTGGGCTCAGCTGCTGTCGCCCAGAATTGTGTCACAGACATACTGTTGTAAGGTTAGAAGTTTTTGACTGATGTATAAAAAACTCAATGTAAAAATGTTTAATATAAAAACCATTGAGGGAAAATCTAGGGAAGGAGTAAATGTCACAGTGGTTAATCCTCTTCTCTAGTATCTGACCTCTGGGGGGTGAAAGCAAAATAAATTTAGTGAACTCTGCATAATTCCTAGTAGTTATTTGTCATAAAACCACTTCATGATTCAGCATCATTGGCAGTCTGTTTGGGGGATGTTCCACTGTAAGATTGGAGAGCTGCCTGGCTGTGGTAGATCAGGACCATGGTACAGTCCATTGATAGAGGTGCAAAGGCAAATTTGCACAGCTCCAGCCAATGTCCAGGCTTTTTCATAATAATGTCGCTAGCCTCAAATTCTGAGTCTCTGGGAATACAACAGTTTGTTTTGCTTTAACTCTTAAGGGTGAATTTTTCAACTTTTGAAAAGGCCCTTAGAATCACATTGCAGATTAAAGGGTGTATTATAATTATCAATATCAATAGTAATAAAAGTTTATTAAAGGTCATTAAAATGAAAGGGGATGGCTATAGATGCCATCACTCTGAATTGACTCCCTCCTCTTGTGTTAATTAGAAAACTCAGATAATGGTTCTGTGTGGGAGTACAGGGGAAATTTAATTATGAAAGTTTAATGGGCCACTATCTACTTCCTGACAGATTAAAAAATGATGATTTACACTATTTTAGATACTACTGTGGGCTTTTCTAACAAAATATGTTGCAGAATGCAGAATAATGCAAGAGTTTACCCAGAATATTTTGTGCATTTCTTAAACAATGGTACATTCATATTAGAAAAATAACTGTGAAAGGTCCATCATTATCAAAGCTTTAAGAAACCACAACAGTAAATAATATTCATTAAGAAAATATTATCTTCTCCAATTTTACTTTTAAGACAGCATTTTAATAAAAAGAAAATATAATTTCTAAGTTAACTGAAGATTCTTGAGCAGATATACGTATCCCAATGAAATGCTAAATATCATAGTAATACTGATGATCCAAACTAGCTTTACAGTTGTTCTGTTATTTATTATTAGGGAAAAAGAAAAGGTGGTTTTGATTTTTAAAAATGTGTAGGTCAGGATTTGGGTCTGCAAAATCAAAGTCACGTTGGTTGGAACTTTATTCCCTCGTATTCAAACTGGAGAGGTCAGAATGGGATAGGTTTGAGAGATTCTGGAGACAATTTCCAGTTTGAGCCCATTTCTATTGATTATAATAATAATTATTTATTATTATTATTTTATTAAAAATGAAGCAATCACAAAACACTTAATACTTTTAAAAAGAAAAGGAGTACTTGTGGCATCTTAGAGACTAACCAATTTATTTGAGCATAAGCTTTCGTGAGCTACAGCTCACTTCATCGGATGCATTTTTGCGAATACAGATTAACACGGCTGTTACTCTGAAACCTGTTAATACTTTTAGTGGCTTTTTTGTCTCAAAACTGGAGTCTTGGGCACTGAAATACCATGGTGCTGAGTATAGTGTCAGTGAGATAAAGATGTAAAGTGATATAAAATCACTTATTTTTGGAGGTGCTGAGCACATGCATCTCCCATTGACTTGAGCTGGAGTAATGGTTGTTCAGCACCTCTAAAATTATTCCCCTAATAGCAGTCTCAAATTTGCATCTGAGATTGGTGATCATTTTTGAAAATGTCATCCTAAAAGCCTTGTTCATGGCAATGCTCAAGTCAGTGGCAGAGTCTGGGAAGAAGACAAAGAAGTCTTTATTCCTGATCTTCTACTCCAGCATAGAGATTATTGTTTCCAATTTACATAATGGTGTAGTATTAAACTTTAAAAAATACTACATTCTTAATTGCAAATACCTTATCATGTTCAAGTTCCTTTTGGCATAGTAACCTTCAAGTAAATTACCCTATTTTAGAATAAAATCTTTAACTTTCAAGGGTTTTTATAACAAAAGAATAGGGCTAAAAAAGTTAATATTTCAAATGCTGTATTGGGAAAAAAAATGCCCAAAAGCAAAAAAAAAAATCTCATATGTGCTCTGTTTCCTCTTCTGGATTGGTTTTGGTGTCCAAAAGTTGAGGACTCAGCAGTATAAAACCAGGCTGGTTGTCAGTTCTAATTTAGGGAGATGTAGACAGTTTTGTACAGCAGCTTTGTGGCCTGGAGCTGTCTGTCTTGCAGTTGGAGGCCCACTAAGTCAATTGCATGTCCTTGAACATTTCAGGTAGAATGTAGCGCTGGGGATTGCCATCCTTGTAGCTTTCAGGTGTGTAAACAAAATCTCTCAGCTTTACTCATTTATTACCAGATAATGAGGTAGCATTAAGGAGGAAGATATTCAAATATTATGTTCTTCATAGTCTTCAAGGATCTCAAGCCACACATATTGTCTGGATGGTCTAGGGAATTGGAAATAGTTACTTCTGTTGATCTTTGTCATAAAAACAGAGTTTACTTATATCTTCCGTGGTTCAAGACTTTATCTTCGCCACTCTCACCGATCCGGATAGCATATGAATTTTCTCCAAAACTTCAGCTGGTGTAAATCAGCTTAGTTCCATTAATAGTTTTATAGATTTTTGAGGCCTGAAGAAACCATTAGGTCATCTAGTCTGAGTTCCTGTATATCACAGGCCATTACATTTCACCCAAATACTTCTATATTAAACCCAGTGACTTAAATTAATGCATTTCAGTTCTCAGGAGACTAAACTGATGTGTGCCTGTCAAGGTTCCTCCCCCACTCTGAACTCTAGGGTACAGATGTGGGGACCTGCATGAAAAACCTCCTAAGCTTATCTTTACCAGCTTAGGTCAAAACTTCCCCAAGGTACAAAGTATTCCACCCGTGGTCCTTGGAATGGCCGCTACCACCACCAAACTAATACTGGTTACTGGGGAAGAGCTGTTTGGACGCGTCCTTCCCCCCAAAATACTTCCCAAAACCCTGCACTCCACTTCCTGGACAAGGTTTGGTAAAAAGCCTCACCAATTTGCATAGGTGACCACAGACCCAAACCCTTGGATCTGAGAACAATGAAAAAGCATTCAGTTTTTTACAAGAAGACTTTTAATAGAAAATAGAAGTAAATAGAAATAAAGAAATCCCCCCTGTAAAATCAGGATGGTAGATATCTTACAGGGTAATTAGATTCAAAAACATAGAGAACCCCTCTAGGCAAAACCTTAAGTTACAAAAAAGATACACAGACAGAAATAGTTATTCTATTCAGCACAATTCTTTTCTCAGCCATTTAAAGAAATCATAATCTAACACATACCTAGCTAGATTACTTACTAAAAGTTCTAAGACTCCATTCCTGTTCTGTCCCTGGCAAAAGCAGCATACAGACAGACCCAGACCCTTTGTTTCTCTCCCTCCTCCCAGCTTTTGAAAGTATCTTGTCTCCTCATTGGTCACTTTGGTCAGGTGCCAGCGAGGTTACCTTTAGCTTCTTAACCCTTTACAGGTGAGAGGAGCTTTCCCCTGGCCAGGAGGAATTTCAAAGGGGTTTACCCTTCCCCTTATATTTATGACACGCCCCCCAAATCTCAGCTAGGGTGAAACACTGGCTGGGATTTCTTCCTGGAGCTCTAGGAAAAACAGAGTTAATAAGACACATGCATCTCTAAATATACTACCAAGTACATAAAGACTAACAATATTTTCCACATCTTAAGGACGATTTTAACCAGTTGATTCTGGGAAACTTTCACGGGAGAGTGCATCAGCCACTTTGTTAGAAGCTCCTGAGATGTGTTGGATGTCGAAATCAAAATCTTGGAGAGCTAAACTCCACCGAAGAAGTTTTTTGTTAGTTTCTTTGACGGTGTGAAGCCACTTCAGTGCAGCATGGTCGGTTTGCAGGTGGAAACGCCGTCCCCAAACATATGGGCGTAGCTTTTCCAGAGCGTAGACAATGGCATAACATTCTTTTTCAGTGACTGACCAGTTGCTTTCCCTCTCAGACAGTTTTTTGCTGAGAAACACTACAGGGTGGAATTCTTGATCAGGTCCTTTCTGCATTAAAACTGCTCCCACACCACGCTCGGATGCATCTGTGGTTACTAGGAACGGTTTGTCAAAGTCTGGGGCCCTTAGTACAGGGTCAGACATGAGTGTCGCTTTAAGCTTGTTAAAGGCCTTCTGACACTTTCCGGTCCACTGAACAGCATTTGGCTGTTTCTTTTTGGTTAGGTCTGTCAGTGGGGCAGCGATTTGGCTGTAGTGCGGTACAAATCGTCTGTAATAACCAGCCAAGCCTAAGAAGGATTGAACCTGTTTCTTTGACTTTGGGACAGGCCACTTTTGGATAGCATCCACTTTGGCCTGTAGGGGGCTGATAGTTCCTTGACCCACCTGGTGTCCAAGGTAAGTCACTCTGTTTAGGCCTATTTGACACTTCTTAGCCTTAACAGTTAGTCCTGCCTCCCTTATGCGCTCAAGGACTTTTTGTAGATGTTCCAGGTGGTCTGCCCAGGAATCCGAAAATATGGCCACATCATCAAGGTAGGCGACTGCATATTCTCCTAATCCCGCTAGGAGACCATCTACAAGTCTTTGGAAAGTGGCGGGTGCATTTCGCAGCCCGAAAGGGAGTACATTAAATTCATACAGCCCGAGATGTGTGATGAAGGCTGACCTTTCCTTGGCAGATTCATCTAGCGGTACCTGCCAGTACCCCTTTGTTAAGTCCAAGGTAGAGATGAACTGGGCCCGTCCCAGTTTCTCTAACAGTTCATCTGTGCGTGGCATTGGATAGTTGTCTGGGCGAGTTACAGCATTTAGCTTACGGTAGTCCACGCAAAAACGTATTTCCCCATCTGGTTTGGGAACTAGAACCACTGGAGATGCCCATGCACTTTCAGAGGGGCGGATTACACCCATCTGTAACATATCCTGGATCTCCCGTTCTATAGCAGTTTTAGCTTGAGGAGACACCCGGTAAGGTTGGACCCTAATTGGGTGAGCATTACCTGTGTCAATGGAGTGGTATGCCCGTTCAGTCAGTCCTGGGGTGGCTGAGAACGTTGGCGCGTAGCTAGTGCACAGCTCCTGGATCTGCTGTCGCTGCATACGCCCAAGGGTCATGGAGAGGTTCACCTCTTCCACACCACCAGCACATTTCCCTTCGTAGTAGACACCTTCAGGCCACTCAGCATCATCTTCTCCCTGGGCTGTAAACTGACAAACCTTTAATTCTCTGGAATAAAAGGGCTTTAGAGAATTAATATGGTACACCTTAGGCTTTCGGTTGGAGGTGGGGAATGCTATGAGATAATTAACAGCTCCCAGGCGCTCCTGGACCGTGAATGGCCCTTCCCACGATGCTTCCATTTTATGGGCCTGGAGCGCCCTTAAGACCATGACCTGGTCTCCTACTTTGAAGGAACGCTCTCTGGCATGTTTATCATACCAGGCTTTTTGCTCTTTTTGAGCATCCTGTAAGTTTTCTTTAGCAAGGGCTAAAGAGGTTCGGAGGGTGTTTTGTAGGTTGGTTACAAAGTCCAGAATGTTAGTTCCTGGAGAAGGTGTAAATCCCTCCCATTGCTGCTTCACCAACTGCAATGGCCCCTTAACCTCACGGCCATATACAAGTTCAAATGGGGAAAACCCTAAACTGGGATGTGGTACAGCTCTGTAGGCAAAGAGCAACTGCTGCAACACTAGGTCCCAATCATTGGAGTGCTCATTTACGAATTTACGTATCATGGCCCCCAAAGTTCCATTAAACTTCTCCACCATGCCATTTGTTTGATGGTGGTAAGGAGTGGCAACCAAGTGATTTACCCCATGAGCTTCCCAAAGGTTTTTCATAGTTCCTGCCAGGAAATTAGTCCCTGCATCTGTGAGGATGTCGGAGGGCCAACCTACCCTGGCAAAAATGTCTGCTAGTGCCTGGCATACACTTTTAGCCCTGGTGTTGCTTAGAGCTACTGCTTCCGGCCATCGGGTGGCAAAATCCATGAAAGTCAGTATGTACTGCTTTCCTCTGGCTGTCTTTTTCGGAAAAGGACCCAGAATATCCACAGCTACTCGCTGAAATGGAACTTCAATGATGGGGAGTGGTTGTAGAGGGGCTTTGACCTGGTCTTGGGGTTTTCCCACTCTTTGGCACACCTCACAAGACTGGACATAGGTAGAAACATCCTTGCCCATTCCCTCCCAGTGGAATGACCCCCCCAAACGGTCTTTGGTCCTGTTCACCCCAGCATGGCCACTAGGGTGATCGTGGGCTAAGCTCAAGAGCTTGGCCCGGTATTTAGTTGGAACTACCAACTGTCTCTGAGGATGCCAGTCTTCCTGGTGTCCACCAGAAAGAGTTTCCTTGTATAAAAGTCCTCTTTCTACAACAAACCTGGATCGATTAGAAGAGCTGAGAGGCGGTGGGTTGCTCCGTGCCGCTGTCCAAGCTCTCTGGAGGCTTTCATCTGCTTCCTGTTCGGTCTGGAACTGTTCCCTTGATGCTGGAGACATCAGTCCCTCATTGGATTGTGGACCTAGGCTTGGTCCCTCTGGAAGCAATATAGGGGATGGAGCTGTTTCTGTTGACTGTGAACCGCTCTCCGCTGGTGCACTATGTTGGGATTCAGGCTCCGGCTGAGCCTCTTGTGTAGGGTTATCGGCTGCTGCCAGTTCAGGTTCAGTGGGGCCCTCTGGTGTTGAGGTTGCAAGTACTGGATTCAGTGCTGACACAGGGTCTGGTGTTGGTTGTTCGGCTGGTTCCGGTTCTGGGACTGGTTCCGTCTGGGTCTCTGGGACTGGATCCACTACTGCTGTTGCAGACATTGGCCTAAGGTCCAGGTCCATCACCTCTGACTGGGTCCTGATAGCAGTTTCCGGAACAGAGCTAGGCCTCACGGCTTGTTTAGCCTGGCTGCGGGTGACCGTTCCCACCCTCTTGGCCTGCTTCACATGATTGGCCAAGTCTTCCCCCAACAGCATGGGGATGGGATAATCATCATAGACTGCAAAAGTCCACATTCCTGACCAGCCCTTGTACTGGACAGGCAACTTGGCTGTAGGCAAATTGAAAGAGTTGGACTTGAAGGGTTGAATCGTCACTTGGATCTCTGGGTTGATTAAATTGGGGTCCACTAAGGAAGCATGGATAGCTGACACTTGTGCTCCGGTGTCCCTCCACGCGGTGACCTTCTTCCCGCCCACACTCACAGTTTCCCTCCGCTCTAAGGGTATCTGGGAAGTATCTGGGCCTGTGGACCTCTGGTGTGATTCCGGTGCAATGAACTGTAATCTGTTGGGGTTCTTGGGGCAGTTGGCCTTTACATGCCCCAGCTCGTTACATTTAAAACATCGTCCAGCTGACGGGTCACTGGGGCGAGGAGGGTTGCTGGAGAACGGGGTGGCGGGACGATAAGGGGTCTGGAGGGTTCTTTGGGAGGTAGGTGGGGCCTTGGGCGGCCCCCGGTAATAGGGTGTGGTCTGGGGTGGTCCCTTCTGGTCTCCGCTCCAACTGCGACCAGTTTTCTTCTTCTCTGCCACCTCCACCCATCTGGCTCCAATCTCTCCTGCCTCGATTACAGTTTTGGGTTTCCCATCTAGGATGTATCTTTCTATTTCCTCAGGAACACCCTCTAAGAATTGTTCCATTTGCATTAGGAAGGGCAAATTTACTGGAGATTCAACACTTGCTCCTGATATCCAGGCATCCCAATGTTTCACAATGTGGTAGGCATGTCGGGTAAATGACATGTCTGGTTTCCACCTTAGGGCTCTGAACCTCCGACGAGACTGCTCGGGTGTTATCCCCATTCTGACTCTCGCCTTGGATTTAAACAGTTCATACTTGTTCATGTGTTCTTTAGGCATTTCAGCTGCCACCTCAGCTAAGGGTCCACTGAGCTGCGGCCTCAGCTCTACCATGTACTGGTCAGTAGAGAGGTTGTATCCAAGGCAGGCCCTTTCGAAGTTTTCTAGGAAGGCCTCAGTATCATCGCCTGCCTTGTAGGTGGGGAACTTTCTGGGATGGGAAGTGGTACTTGGAGAAGGATTACTAGGGTTTGTTGGGATATTCTGCTGAGCCTTTATCTTCTCCATCTCCTCCACATACTTCCTCTCTTTTTCCTTCTCCTCCAGTTCTTTGTCCCTCGCTTCCATAGCTCTCCTGTGAGCAGCCGCTTGGTGTTGTTCTGCCTCCCTTTCTTGTTCCTTCTTCAGCCGCATGAGTTCTATCTGTCTTTCATGTTCCCTTTGTCTTTCCTCAGCCTGAAATTTGGCTAATTCCAGCTGTAGTCGAGCTGAGGATTTGGTCATTCTAACCTCTCTGTTTTTAACTAACTTTACACCCGAGGTTTAGAAATAAACAAACAAAACTTGGCTGTAAAATTTTGCTGTGCTGGAATAGAATACCTATTCTCTGATAGTGATTGTCAGCCTACAGAAAAAGACAATTCCCTTGTCTCTGTTCTGGGCCCAACTTAAAGCAAAAAACCTCCAAACTACTTGGAAACCTGCTTACCCAGCCCAAAGAAAAAGCAAATGGGTAGAACACACACCCCCTATTTACTTTTAGGAAGAAAAGAAAAAAAAAAAAAACCTCTGGGTTGGAAGACTGTGAATTTCCCTGCAGGAGTTAAGTACCCTGCCTCCAGGCAAAGAAAACCTGCAATTCACAAGATAATCCCCTTTTGTCTCTGCTTGGCCACAAAGCAGGGAAAACCCAAGATGCTTTCAGTTTCAAAGCTGCTTCAAAGCCACAGGAAAAAAAAATTCCTTTTTAAAATCTGTATTTCTAGTTCAAAAAATCTCAACTGGATCTCAAAATGATTTCAGGTTAATCCCACCACTATGCCACCATGTCAAGGTTCCTCCCCCACTCTGAACTCTAGGGTACAGATGTGGGGACCTGCATGAAAAACCTCCTAAGCTTATCTTTACCAGCTTAGGTCAAAACTTCCCCAAGGTACAAAGTATTCCACCCGTGGTCCTTGGAATGGCCGCTACCACCACCAAACTAATACTGGTTACTGGGGAAGAGCTGTTTGGACGCGTCCTTCCCCCCAAAATACTTCCCAAAACCCTGCACTCCACTTCCTGGACAAGGTTTGGTAAAAAGCCTCACCAATTTGCATAGGTGACCACAGACCCAAACCCTTGGATCTGAGAACAATGAAAAAGCATTCAGTTTTTTACAAGAAGACTTTTAATAGAAAATAGAAGTAAATAGAAATAAAGAAATCCCCCCTGTAAAATCAGGATGGTAGATATCTTACAGGGTAATTAGATTCAAAAACATAGAGAACCCCTCTAGGCAAAACCTTAAGTTACAAAAAAGATACACAGACAGAAATAGTTATTCTATTCAGCACAATTCTTTTCTCAGCCATTTAAAGAAATCATAATCTAACACATACCTAGCTAGATTACTTACTAAAAGTTCTAAGACTCCATTCCTGTTCTGTCCCTGGCAAAAGCAGCATACAGACAGACCCAGACCCTTTGTTTCTCTCCCTCCTCCCAGCTTTTGAAAGTATCTTGTCTCCTCATTGGTCACTTTGGTCAGGTGCCAGCGAGGTTACCTTTAGCTTCTTAACCCTTTACAGGTGAGAGGAGCTTTCCCCTGGCCAGGAGGAATTTCAAAGGGGTTTACCCTTCCCCTTATATTTATGACAGTGCCACAGACCGAGAAGAGAGACTCAGGTGCCACCAATACCTGAGATCCCTACTATGGCAGGGAGTTGATGATGTGAGAGATGTCCAGATGATCACAGCAGGTTGAACAAAGCCCCATGCTTCAGAGCAAGGCAACCCTGTCTCTCCCCACCCCGGTCCCCGACAATCTAACCTGGGGGCAGATTCCTTCCCAACCCCAAATCTGGTGATCAGTTTGACCAAAAGCATGGGAGCTAGGCACACTTGCTAAGCATTTAAGAAAGTAGAATCTCCATACCACCTCAGAACACTGGTCCACCTTGTCCAGTGTGTCATCCCTAGCTGTGTCCAATCTCTGATGCTTCAGAGGAAGGCAAAAAAAAAAAAAAAATCCCCACCAGAGTACATCTGGCTAAATGTGCACTGGGGGAAGAAATTCCTTCCTGACCCCTTAGTTGAGTGACTGAAACTCTCAAGCATGTGCTTTGATTACAGTCACTGTCTTAATGCAGAGCTGCAAATGTTATGAGAATACTGAGGGCAATGTAGTCAATCCTGTGTCTCCATGGTCTGTGAAGGAAAGGGATGAACTAGAGAGATTCACAGATTCCAAGGTCAGAAGGCAGTGCCATGACCATTGACTGCAATGGAGTGCCACCCATCTACACCAGCTGAGGATCTGGCCGTAAATCTACACATTAGCATGTTACATTCAAAAGAAATATCTAAGCCTGCCAACCCCTATAAAATACACGGTAACAAATCATGACATATGTCTAGAATTTACCCAAATATTGGACAGATGTCATTAGCAACATAGTGGAGATAATGTATATGAATATTCTGCACACACTGTGTCTCTTACATCTGAGTGATTTCACAGTAGAGTTCTGTAAATATTAGTTCATTCACATCATTATTTGCAACTATAAAAACCTCAGAAAACACTGAATTAGAACTTGAAAGTGTTACACATTATCAAGATGTTCATCATATCATTCCACTGGAAAAGTAATATGTCAGCTAAACACAAGAGGATGATAGATTTCAAATGTATTATATTATTATTCAATTATGGTGGTGCTATAATTGTGCTTGGTTCACCACTAATTCCTAAAGCCCAGATTTTTAAAGGTATCTAAGTGCTTAACTCCCATTGAAATCATTTTTAAAATTCTAGCTCAAGGTGCTTCCTAAACACTCAATAAAGACAGCCTCTTCTCCAAGGGGCTCACAACCTGGAATACTTTTAAGGACTTTAAAAAAAGCCTGACCGTGCAGCAGAGGACAAAGAGAAAGAAAGAGATGAATTAACTTGGAAAAATGCCAGTTATTGTCTTGATCATGTGAGTGACCATATGTTAAATGACACAACAAAACAAATCGGTTCATAGGGATTTTGTTTTTTAATTTTTATTCCTTCATATTCTTTCATGTGGCAGGACACAAATATCTCCCTATCCATGTCCAGTATTGCTGTTATAATTGGAGCTGTTCATTGAATGGTACTGTTCTTTAAAGTAAAAAAGGGATGGGAGAGGGAAGCAGATAAAAAAAATCAGTGAGAAACAAATTAATGAAGTTCAGAGGTCTTTGACCAGGAGCAGAAGGGATTATGCAACCTTATAAAAACCTGCAGAGTTAGCAAACAAATATTTATGCTATCTTCCTATTTACTCTGTAAAAGATGGTTATAGGTTCTGCAAAGGTTTAGGCTGGTGCTTTCTTGTCGCCAAGAGGACTACAGTCATAGCTACAGTAATCAGTGCAATGTAATATTACAGACTAACTAAAATGATGCAAAGGGAGCAAAATGTATTTAATGTCAGCCCACCAGACATATTTACTCAAGGAAGGAATTAGGGGCCAGATGCTTAGCTGGTGTGAATTGATGTAGCTGTCCTTTGTCTTCAGTGAAACTATGCCAGTTTACAGGCTAGTTGTGGATTTTTCCCTTTTATGCCATGGGATTGGTCTTGATAGCACAAATCTGGAAGATTTAATTATAGAAGATTTAAAAGCCAGGTCAGTGGTAGCTTCCTGGTAACTTCTGAAAATCTGGCCACTTAATTAGCCCCAAGTACAGATTTAGAAGTGTTTCTTTAGGCTCCTGTTTTTGAAAATTTTGGCATAAGGATCTGATGCTGCAAGAGTCTAAACAGGAGGCACATATCTGTTATGATCTCAGGCTCACAGATCTCCACAGTAAGTATACATGCATATGTTATGAGCCCAGTGGAAAGTCATTATGTAAATATTTGTGCTGGGAATTCAGGAATCCCAGTAAGCACACAATGAAGTGTTTGTGTCCTAGTTGGTAGGAGAAGGAAAAGGGTTCTGTGTGTGGTATGAAAGACAAAATGGATATTGAGCTGTGACGGGATCAGTTAGATATGCATCTCTGCCAGTGCTAGTGCAGGATACGGAGGGTCATCTTTTACAAATGCCAGTTTTGTTTTACACTGATGGATAAGTTTACCTCAATATTTGGAGAAATTTCCATACTTGCCTATACTTTGTACTGTATAGGGAATACCTAGCAAATACCGCATACAATGAAGTAACATTATTGAGTTATCAAAGTAAACTTCCGATGTCAGCGCAACAATTTTTCAGCAGGACTTACTACAAAGGCAACTTGTAAAAGGAATGAATGAATAAATAAAAGGTGCCAATTCTTTCACTTGAAAATGAATATGAAGCTTGTGCTGAAACTGACCTGTATTCAAAGAAAGAAAGTGACTCAAGAAATTGAACTTGGCATGATTCAAAATTATTGGTATTGTAAACTCTTTGGGGGCATGAACCATCCTTTTTTTTTTAGACATTTGTACAGTGCCTAGTGCAACGGTGCTGGGTCCTTCAAGTGCCACTGCAATACGAATAATAAATATCAGGACTGCTTACAGACCACGCATTTTTAATACTCTTTTTATTGTAATATTCATTTTTAAACAAATAACAAGTTACCTGGATAATTTAACAGGTTAAGCAAAAATTAGACAAGCCTCTTAAAATAAGGCGACACTTGGACAGGAAATATGACGAGATAAGGAAGATAACAAGTTTATCCAACGCTGGACAATCTCTGGTCTGTTTCAGGCGATTTTCTTGATGCAATCCTTACCTTGGAAAACTTAAGAATTTCACACTTTATTACCCAAAATGTCAACAGAGAAGTGTGACATTAACAGTTTCATATTCCATTACACTGTGTGTGGGTATAATATTTGGTCAAGCCACCCATTAGATCGTATATAGTGTTTAGGAAACATTAGTAGCTAAGGCCCTGATTCAGGAAAGCACCAAAGATGTGCTGAAGTCCGTCTGTATTCAGGAAAACCCATAAGCATGTGCTTAAAGTTAAGCCTGGGTTCAAGTTGCTTTTCTGAACAGAGATCTTCGTTAAATCAGGGCCTACATGTGAATCAAACTTTACATTTAGGCAGCTAACACTTCTTAAACAGCATTTTGGCTCCTGGGTTTATACAATTTAAGGTCCAATAATATTACAACATCTTGCTAAAGCATATTATTGCAAGTGACTATTGAAAGATGAGCCAAATATGCTCATTCACTTACCTGATTTCCTTTTTTACAAACCTAGCAAGGGTGGTGAATTGTAAGGAATTTTGAAAGGTTTTCAAAAGCTTAGTTTATGAATTGGGGGTTACTGTACATGAAGGAAAAGGAGGAAGACCCTTTAAAATTGGATTCCCTAGCAGTGGAGTTTAGAATTCCCAGAGGAAACCTGGAAAAATCTATCAGCTATTGTAGAAAGTGCATTACAGTTGAAGGAGCTTAGCATGAAACACATGCAATCAATGATGGGTCACATGAACTTTGCTTGTACAGTTATCTCCTTAGGGATGGTATTGTGTAGGTGTTGAACAACTTCCTTTTCCTAGATTGGGAAGGCACATGATTTAATGAAAGTAATAAATAAAAAAAAAACTTGAAGGACAATCAAAGAGTTTGTCAAGTTGTCCTGGAACACTGTAAAGGAATGGCATTACGGCAGCTTGAATGGCTCGAGCCATTGAATTTTCAGATATGTAATAAGCAAGTAAGTGTGGAACTGGGAACTCCTGAGTTAAAATCCTTTCTCCTCAACTGATTCTTTGTTAAGTCTTGGGCATGTTGCTTGAGTTCTCTGTAAAATGGAGAAAAGAGAGCTTAGAGTAGAATCTATTAAAAAGTTAACGTTTTCCAAATGTTACTGTATGGTTACCATGGATAATTGTTATTCTGGTTATATGTAAAAAACAGTTACATCAAATTAAATAAATGTTGGCAAATGATTACTTAATGGTGAGTGTCACACTTGGCAACCTCATAGGGTCATTCTGAAGACTAATTCATTCATGTTGTACTAGAGATGGGCCTAAATCAGTACCAAATGTCTAAACACTGCCGATCTTTTGGAAAGTTCAGATTTAAATCCAGAGTTTACAGCTTGCCTGCACCTTGGCTTTGAACAGAGCTTAGAAGATATAAAGTACAGAGTACATTATTATTTGGTGGGAACGGGTATGAGGTTCTGTTCTTAAGAACTGTGATGCTGGGAGCAATAAAAGCGGTGACTGTCCAATCAGGGGCATTAGGGTTTGAGTAAGGGACATAACTAACAAAGGATTCCTATCGATCCCCATCACGGCACCCAAAGTGCTTTGGGCAAACAAAAGTTGTAAATTTTAATTCTTATTAGCGTCAACAGTGGTTGTAAGCTTTTCTATGGTACTTATCACCATATATATTGAAAGATGAATCGTCACGACATTGGTAGGTAATGAAGTAGTATTATTTGCATTTTACAGTGCAGATTGGGGACACAGAAAAAATAGGTATCTTGCCCAAGGTAATAGAGGAAGCCTGTGGCAGAACCAATAATAGATTTTAGACTTCCTGGGTACCAGTGTAGTGCTTTAACCACAAAACCATTCTAGGATTGCCATTTGTCCTGAAAGTCATAAAAGGCATTCTTAGTCTGAATTAATAATGTCTACATGGGGAGCTATACCACTATAAATGCAGTATAGTCCTTCTGCTAAATTTTGCCATGTAGACAAACCTTTAGTGACTTAGGAGCACAAATCCCATGAGATTTCTGCTCCTAAATCACTTAGGCACTTTTGAAAATCCCACCATAGGTAACAACAACAGAAATCTTGACAAAATTCCGCAGATTTTGGACTAATCCCCTTCAGAGTTGAGGAGAAAATCACTGCAAATGTTAGAAAGTTTAATAATATCTTTTGTGATGGAGAAGGGGCACAATAGATATAATCATCACATGCCCAATATGAAGATGATCACTCTCAATCTATTATTTATCTATTTAAGCTGAGGTTCTCAAAACTGTGAAGAGATTTGAATGCCAATCCCTTCATTTATTATCATTGCCATAAAAATGAACTGTTGGTGAAGTAGGCCATGAAAATACTATGTACAGATCTTTTATAAACGTTTTTTAAAAAATCAAGTTTAAACTGGGTTTCATTCTAACAGCTTTTAAAATATATTTTCTCTCTCTAGATGAAAATTTTAGAAGGTAAACTATTTGATTTATAGCCCAGTTCCAAAATAGAAAGGTTATTGTAAATTGTCTTATTTATGAAATGAATGATGACATTGATTATAAGTTGTTCAAACTTGCTTTTAATTTTGCTGATGGATAAACGTTGCGTGACTAGTTATTGAAAAAGAACATCAGCTATTGTTACAGGAGTTTTGTGTTGAACATTCCATAAACCGGTGAGACAATGTAATCTTTGGATCTCTCTACTCAAGTAACACCATGCCAGCTTTCTCAAATTTGGTCTTGTGTCTGAAGTTCTGATATTGGCAGGGCCCGGGGGGTTGCAGTGTCTGCAGCGTGTAAAACAGTAAATATTTTTTAAATTGCGGATTTCGATAGGACTAAGGATGACCTAATTAGAATATGATTGGGACAAGTTGCATGGCTTCAAGGTACATCTCTCACCTAATTTGTCTGAAGGCCTTGGAGGGAGGCACTGCAAGGTGGAGTATGCAAAGTTTGCAAAAGCATAAGAATCAAGATTAAGGCTGAGAACCCTTACCTTTTGGATCTACAAGCCTCCTGAAGTAAGACTGACATTCCAGAATCTCCAAGACCTGACAAGAAGAAGTCAAAGTATCAACAAACAAGCTATGCCAGCCTTTCACCAGTGTCCTTGCACTTGAAGAAAGCCCACTAGCAAGAAGTGCAGTGCCTCCAGAACATGACTGTCTGTCTTCTTGTCTATAGTCTATGACAGTCCAGAAGACTGTGAGTACTGAAGAGTTTATAAACTCCCTCTTTTCTAAGTATCTTATTTTGCCTTTTTTGTCTTTTGTTTTTGTTAGCTGGCAGACACCCCAGTCTTTTTATATTGTCTAATTTTAGGGTGTGAAAGTGTGGTTGTGTGCATTCATGTGGCTGAGCAGCCATAAAGTCCACCCGAAAGAAACTTCCCAAGGTCTAAATAGTGCCTCATAAAACTATTAATTAGATTGTGTTCTATGTTGAAAACTACAGATGCTTGAAATTGTCAATTCCAATTTTGGGTATATAAGCTTTCAAACTTCTGTTTATCAAAAGTGTTCTGTTATAGTCTATGCCAGGGGTCTCAAACTCAAATGACCACGAGGGCCACATGAGGACTAGTACATTGGCCCGAGGGCCGTACCACTGACCACCCCACACCCCCACTGCCCTGCCCCCGTCCCCATTCCACCCCTTCCCTGAGGCCCCGCCCCTGCCCCGCATCTTCCCACCCCTTCCCTGAAATCCCCACCCCAACTGCGCCCCCTCCCTGCCCCCAGGGGGTGGAGGAGGGCTGCAGGGTCCGGTAGGGGTCTCAGGGCAGGGGGTTGGGGTGCAGGAGGGGTGCAGGGTGCATCAGAGGGCTCAGGACAAGGAGTCAGGGTGCGACAGGTGGCTCATGGCAGGGGGTTGGGGTGCAGGAGGGTTGCAGGGTGCAGCAGGGGGCTCAGGGCAGAGGGTTGGGGTGCAGGAGGGGTATGGCAGGGGGCTCAGGGCAGGGGGTCGGGGTGCGGGGTACAGCAGGGGGCTCAGGGCAGGGAGTTCAGCTGCAGGAGGGGTTCGGGGGCGGATCTGGCCCGGCACGCACTGGGGGCAGGGCAGGCTCCCTGCCTGCCTGTCCTGCCCCTGCGCCGCCCCGGGAGGTGGCCAGGACCTGGGGTGGGGGGCACAGGGCTCTGTATGTTGCCCTGTCTTTGCCTTCAGGTACCTCCCCCGAAGCTCCCATTGGCCGGGAATGGGGAACCGCGGCCAATGGGAGCTGCAGGGGGCGGTGCCTGGAGGCGCAGCCAGAGCAACACACAGACCCCTGTTCCCTCCCTCCCCCCAGGTCCTGGCCGCTTCCCGGTGCGGTGCGGGGGCAGGGAGCCTGCCCTGCCCCTGATGTGTGCTGGGCCGGAGCTGCTCTTGGTAAATGCTGGAGGTGCGGGGGGAACACGGGGAGCTGGCAGGCCGCAGAAAATAACCCTGCAGGCCGCGTGTTTGAGACCCCTGGTCTATACTATAATATCTCTGTTGCGAGGGGAGGGGGAGAAAGAATGTGTGTGTGTGTGTTTTAATAAAATATATACAAAGATACTGAGTCACATTTCTTTCATTAAACAACATGGGTACAGAACCTTTGAGGACGTGGGTAGATATCAACCAGTCATTCTAAAAAGATCCCCCTAATGGGCCATTGGTTCTTATACAAGGGGGTTGAAGCCCCATTTGGGGAGTATTGATTTCCTTGAACTGACCACAATAAATATGTTTGTTCAGGGAAAAGTAGAAGAGGTGAAACAAAGGCTGGCATGCTCCTGAAGAGAAACCTGTTTTGTGTCTAATATATTTCAGAAATTGCTCAAGAACAGTTTGTCCTTGTGTATGGATTGCCCTGTAATGCTCCTAATAACCTAAGGTCTCAACCTAAGGACATCTGCTGTGTATGTGCCGATCATGCATGTGAAAGCTGATTTTTTTTCTGAAACATAGTCTTTATCTTTGTGACTTCTTACCATGTGTTTCTTGAGCTAGATTCTCACCTTTCTCTGTTTTCTTTCTCCTTTTGGAGTGGCTTGTTTCCACTGGGCTTTGGACATGCTTCCAGGTGAAGCATCCAGGCAGTGAAGCATCCAGGTGGCATAATACCAATTTATTGTAAATTAAAAGAGGGGAGATGTGCAAACCATCTAAATTCTTTAAGATTCAGGTTTGTAAAAGTTATTGATAAATTCAATCAGACTGGGAAGATAGTTGTGTATTGGAGAAATGCAGATAAGCCTTTATATCTAGCAGTTTATTGTTTGTCATAAAATTATCATAAAGAAATATTTCTAGGGCTAATGGAAGGATCCTTATTACAAAAAGGCAGATCCTGTAGAAAAGGAAATCCACAGCAGGGTCAGACAAATTTTGCTTTAATATACTGAACCAAATTCTGTCGTCCTCTTGCATAAGTTACTCCCGTTGTGGGCAATGGGAGCATTGCCCGTGTACAACCTGCTGAATAAAATCCTGCACGCCAAGGCCTGTGGCTAGCCAAAATTCCAGTTAAAGACCATGAGAGTTTTTCCTCAATAAAGCCTAAGTGATGGAGTCCTAAGTGATCCAGCCTGTTCAGAAAGAATAACATAGTGCAATAAAGTAGATTCCTTTTAATTGGGATGTCCAGTAAACAGCTTACCTGTTAAAGTGGAGTTCAAACTAAGAGATAATTAAACTAAAAAAAACCCCTGTATGAAAAGATTAAAAATGGAAAAAAATGTATCTACTGTACTGAATAAAAACAAAAGAATAAAAATGATGTTCTCTCCATTTCTTTTTTAACTGCAACTTCTGCTACTGGAGTTCAGAATATTATGCCCCCTAATCACCTGGTTATGCACCAAAATGTATCTCTGTTAAGTGGAATTTTTTTACTAATACTGTCCTGATTAATTAAGAAGCAATCATTCCTATTCAGTGTCATCAGTGGCCTATCATTCAATGTCACTATCCTTTACTGTCATTAAGGGGAATATGTGTATGCTGTAGTAAATAAGATGATTTTGAAGACAACGATTGATTCTTTCTTGTTGGTCTATTACTAGTTAGTGACCATTAGATTCTTTAATTATGTTTAATGTTGGTGAGGGGTTTTTTTTAGTGATACATGGCCTGACCCTGGAAAGTACTGAGTTCCCTGAGCTCCTGTTGACTTTGGTGAGAGTTGAGGGAACTCAACTTCTCCCACGATCAGACCCACGCTTTTTAATTTGAAATTACAGCTAAAGCTATGATTTGCAGTCAGACATGGGCAGGCAATGCTCTCTTGCTAAAGTCTGATATCCCAAGATATCAGATTTTAAAGCAATGTCACTTTTATATACAGAAAAGCTATTTTAGGTCCTTTTTCTAGAGGTTTTAAATTGTATTAATTTTTTCTTTCTCTGAACCTTGTGTGATGCCTCTCATAATAACTAAGGCACCTGACTTTACCTGCAGAGGAATTCAAGAAGTAGTCTCAGTGAAAACAATTAAAAACTCGCTACAACATTTCTCAAATAGTTTTCCTGTAATACATGAGGCATGTATGGTTGTCTGGTATCATATAAAGATTCTACCCGAATTTGGGGGGAAATTTCACACATGGTCAGAGAAGGAGAAAACACTTCTGTCGCATGCGGATTTAGGAAAAAAGTGTGTGTTTGCTGCTGCTCAGGGGTTTGGAATGTTAAAATAAGTCCCAGAACAGGTGGACTAGCGGGCAGATGATGAGGTCATCGCTGTAAGATAAGTTACACAGGCATGGGATATATTTATTTATCGAGCGTCTGTACAGTTTGTTGCATGGATATTATCTCCACTTATACCAGAATGGTACGTGGGTATGTGTATGTATATGATATAACTGTGCTTAGAGATTTTTTCCTGTTTTCTTTTTGGTTTCTTCCGTATGCATACTGTAGACCAAACTTTCCCCTTTTATCTGGATGACATGTTAATTTTATTTTCATTTATCAAAATAACTATGAAAGTTGAGTACAGGGGCAAAGGGATTGGAAGAAAGAAGAGAGCCTGTTGAAGTCCCCTTTTTTTCTCTTTCGTCTTGCCATCAACTATTATTTTTCTATAATAAATTCCTAGGACGGCCACTTTTAATGGCACTCAAGTTTTCTCTACATCTGGCCTTTAATGTGTCACATCCAAGTGAGTGCCAAGACATGTTCTCAGCAGCCATTCTGACCAGTTCTCGCTCTAGGTAACGGCATGTTCTGGCTCAGTGATGATGATTTGCTGAAAAAACCTGGAAAGTGTTTTACTCCTAAAGATTGTTGTTGTCACTAATCTTAATGACTCCTTCAGATGGAAATTTACCTTGCAGGCCTACTAAATAGACCTAATTGATTCCAACATGGATCATAATAATTTGACAATGTCACTTATTTTAGATTCTGATTACCTTTTTACCTCCGGGTACTACTGAAAGGGGAAGGGGGGGGGGTTATGCTACAGAAAGGGTTAACTGGGCTTTTCTATAATGTGTTCCTATTTCATTTCCCTCCCTTCAGCTCCTTCACAAACTGTTAATCTAATTGTGATACTATCACTTTGATGACAATATGACAAGACAGACAAATTTGATTTTATTCTCCACAGAGCAAAGCATATGCTGCTTGGGAGACTTTGACAGAGAGAAGGACATAAAACAAATGGAGTTCATGAATATACAATTTTTATTGTACACAGTAGTGACATCCAAACTTCAGAGAATACGTGCGTGAGACTTATGCTTTACTATTGAGATTAATGGGTACGTAAAAAAGTGCCAACAGAGAGTACTACAGTTTATGTTAAAAATGTCGACGTGGATAAGAATAATTTTCTTCTCAAGATGAATGATGCATTTAATGGCCGTGAGACATTCATGCCCAGTAGCAGTTCCTCAAAAGTAATTTTTTGTTGTTATTGTAAATTATATAAATTTAACTGCAATTATAGCCCTGTTTAGGT
The DNA here is from genome assembly GCF_965152235.1 of Eretmochelys imbricata. Classification (NCBI taxonomy): domain Eukaryota; kingdom Metazoa; phylum Chordata; order Testudines; family Cheloniidae; genus Eretmochelys; species Eretmochelys imbricata. The sequence continues at coordinate 162,695,669 of NC_135574.1, forward strand.
AAAGGTCAAGTTAGTACAGTGGATGGTTATAAACTAAGAGGGAAATTGGTAAATTTATTCCCTTGATGATAGTTTATGAATGATTTTAAGCAAGATAATTTTTTGTAACTCTGTTTCTACTTTAATGTGATATAGCAAGTAAAGACGGCACACATTAACAAAGGGTAAATTAGATTTGTCTAAGTCATCATGCCCCTACAATAGGAGTAGTGTTGCTGTAGTAAGGACAGTCTGAAGGTTAAGAGCTCCATGTAAATCGTACAGATTCATTTTCATGGAAAGCAGAAGGAGGGGCAGTCTGTACGTTCATGACCAGCACAGTAATGCTGTAAACACATGAAACTGTGTCCACCTCTTGGTCACAATAAATTGGTTAAAGTCCTTTTGGTTTCAAAAGCCTGCTCTGAAACAATGCATTCTTCTTATCAGTCTCCTTCAATACTGGATTATATTTGTTTTGTGAATGTAGAGGTTAACATATAGAGTGCCGTCCCCCATTTTTTGTTAATGGGCCATATTCGCTAAATTTGGATCCAAAGTGTGAGTTCCTGTGTTCGTGTTTCATATTCTGAAGTAAATCCCCAGACTAATAATCTAATGAGAATATAGAAGAAGTGCCTTGGAAAAGCTTTTAAAACTTCATGGAAGCTTTTTGACTTCAGTGGCACGTACGTGCTCCAGAGGGGCACCTGCAATGTAATATATCCCAGTATCTGAAATTTTTATAAAACTTAAATGCAATAGCAGCACAATAATACAATGTTGGCATTTTCCCCTGAGAACTTTCACTTACATTAACTGCTGCTGAGCGATCTATCCAGCTGTTCTAAGTACAACTTCGCTCTCTCAGGCAGTGCAGATCTCTATTTCCATTTACTTCTCCTCTACAGATATGTTTATTGTGAGAAATGCAGAGAAACTCCTGCCTCAGTTAGGTGCCAGACAGACTCAATTAATTTGCATGTAAATGTCCATGTATTCTAATAAAATTAAGTGTTCACATTTCTACCAGCTTGTGTCTTCCTTCACAGCAATTGCTTGTTCAAGTTCACTGTTCTTAAAATGCACAGTGGATTAGCATTGTCCTGTCACCTAGCATTATTGGGAGAAGGTGCCTCAGAGCAATATTTTAGAACTCCGTGGTTTTCACTTGGCCTCCGGTCCTCTCAGCTATATACAATGCACTACTTCAGTACTACATTGTGTCTGAAGAAATTCAGCGTAGTAAAGTATTCAGTACCCCTGTCTTTTGCGGGCTTTCCCTGACTTAGTAGTATTTGCCATATCTAACTTTACTTCTGTTCTGGGGGAGAAGGGTGGGACAATCAAGATTATTTATCATTGTCTTTTCTCATATGAAGAGACAGGCAAAAATAGGTATCACTTTGCCTGTTTTGGATCAGATACAGTATATCATGATCATTTTGCAACTGTTATAAATTGGTTTTGAGTGTGTCTTTTGGTTTCAAATTCACCTACCCATCATCAGCTACTTCCAGCATCTGCTGTGCCCAAGCACTTAAGACTAAAGAGACAACAGAAGTGGAAGATGTGGGTATGTCACAGGGGCTGGCTCTTTTAGGGAAGTCAGGGACAAACCTATCTGTCACAGGCTCTGCTAAGGAGAATGAGCCAACCCAGATCCACTTGTGAGTAGTTAATTACTCAGGTGGCTGGGTAGCAGTTAATTAGTTAAGGAAAAACTGGGCCTTATAAAGGGTTAGGAGGACTCAGGAAAAAGACCTAGAACACGCACAGGAAGTTTGAGAGGGACTTCTCAGGAGAGCTGGTTAGAGCGCTTACTACAAGAGGGGATCGAAGAAGGGTACTCTTGGAGGGAGCGGAGTCCCATGGCTTTGCCATGCATAGCCCTTTCAGAAGGCCCGGTTCCAGTGAAAAGACTTTACTAGACAGTGGCAAGATGTCCAGATTGCTAGGGGAACGACACAGCACTCCAGAGAAGGGCTACAGGGTCCTGAGTCCAGAGAAGTATCTCTTCCACAAGTGATGGCAGGAGGCTTGACTCCAAAAGAGGGTCCTGGTTCAAGAAGGCTTTACTGGTGATTAATCTGGATGGAGGAGATGGATGGACTCAGGTGGGTCGGGAAGACTGACTAATATTAAGTCACCTCACCCCAGTTAGGAGAGTGGGGGTGAAGTTGCTTGCATGTCTGTTTGGCTTTTGGTTAAATAATGTAGACCTCTGAAGGGGCATGGTTCACTACATAGCAGTCTCATTGAACTTATTGAAAATCCATTGGGAAACTGAGGCAGGGATACACTCACTGCTCTGCACCAGGGCAGCAGGAGGCAAGTGGGGCAACACTAGCAGTGACATGAGGGGGTGCTTTGGAGGTGAGTGCTTACGTTAGTACAGGCTGCATTACATGGATATTTTTTATTTTTGTTTTAATATTCAGAACTGAACTTTAATATACCTAGAAAGGCATTTTCCTCTGAAATTTTCAGGTAACAAATGTCAGTAGTTATTAGTATTTGGACTTGAATGTCCACTGCTTTTTTCAGGTCTGAAAAGATGATACAGGATCCAGACAAGGAAAAAACAAACCCGAGGCCTGCTTAAAACCATCTGTGGGTCTTCACCAGGCACAGGGCTCTGCCTGCCTGGATGCAGTTGCAGGATTGGTGTTTGACTCTTTACAAATAATTGCCGGTATCTAACAAAATACTACGTGGAATCTGACTCAAAACTCAATTTGAAATTCAATTAATAATTTGCTAAAATGTTTGGCTAACATTTTTCAGAACTGTTGACCAGTTTTCTGTGCCTTCATTATTGGGTGCCCAACTTAAGATACCCTGAGTTGCTGAGGAACCACAGTTCCCACTGAAGTCTTCTATTTAACACTTGCTTTACACAGGAGTATATGGCTGTATATGATGTAAGACAGTGGAGAAGGCAGTTCATCATTATTCATTACTTGTATTTTGGGGACAGTGTGCTCACTAGTGTACACAAAGACAATCTTTGCCTCCAAGAGCTTACAGCCTGAAAGACAGACACAGGTAACACAATATGCACTGGAAGACTTAGAATAACCTTTTGTTTGTTTCCATCTGTCTCCCTTTTTTAAGATGTTGATGTGGTGGGTATTAGAAGGATATAGACTGGTGTCTGAAGCCCTAATGAGAGAAGAAAATCCCTTGAGTTTGAATAGAAGTATTGTAATGGACTGTCATGCAGGGGGCCTGGGTTCTCCCTTAGTGAACCAGCAGATGTTGGGTTTACTCAGACCACATCACTTCCCTGTTTGAACCCATCCACTCTTGCTCACCATATTAAGTTTAAACTTCTTCTTCTTGCCTTTAGGGCCATGCACAACTCTGCCCAGGCCTCCGTCTCTTAGCCAAGACATAGATACTTATTTACTTCCAGCAATGGAGACTAATTCTATCTACTTTCTATCTAAACAATCATTTTGCCAATCAACCCATCTTGATCCAAGGTCAAGGATAGCCACTGCCATTCCATCCAGTTGTCACACACCTGGGAGTAATACTCAACCATAGCCTGATGTACCAGCCTCTCCTAGAACACTTGACAATGAAGCTCTCTTCCTGTACCACTCTGATACAAAAACTCTTGGGAACATCCTGGAGAACAGAGCCTTCAGACCTTCATGCATCTGTCTTGGTCCTGATATTTCATCCAGCTGAATACTGCTCTGCAGTCTTGGGGTGCAGCCACCTCTCTCAGCTGTTGACCTAAAGCAGAATTTAGCCCCTTGTGTTATTGTTCAAAACACTGCACCCCAAAAAATATTTTATCTGAAAATTGCACAATTTACCACTGAAAAAGCAAAGGCCACATCTTGGACACTAGTTTTTTGTTATGATCATTGGCTAGGCTTCCACTGACTACACCAAGGACCATTTTGTATATATACACACATGCACTTTCTCTCTCACTCACTCACACACATACACCCACACACACACATGCACACACCCACACCGACCATGAGAAAATCAACTGGAAAGTGAAGCAGTTTGAACAATCCTTGCTCATTGGGGAGAGGGGGCGGAGAAAGTACCATAAATGGTATGCAGCAGTTCACCACTCGAGATAGAGCTGCCTGGGGAGAGATCTAATTTACATTCTCAACACTTCCATTGGATTTTACTGTACTTTAGTGTTAATAAAAATGGCTAATTAACTGAAACACCCCCAATATTGATGGTATACTGTAAATGTCACCTCTGAAATACACAGCACATTCTTAAAGCAACACATTCCTGAAAGTGACTGCAGCTAGTGGGGCTTGTTCCTTTCATAAGGATTTGTTACAGTAGGCACACCATTGTGTTTAATTATTAAACTGGCTTTTCCACCCTCCTCTCTGGCCCCCTATCTCATTGGTCACAATAAAAGATCTGTGGGAAAATTTGTAGAAGGCCCACATAACTCATTGTTTCACTTGCAAAGTAATTAACAATTCAAACAGTAGCAAGGCAGCCCATTCCTATTCCTCTTGGCTGAATGTTAAGCTTGACCTACCCTCCCCTTTCCCCTCAGTTCAGAACTCTTCTCATCTTCCAAAATTATGTGAGAAATGATTTTTCATGCTATTTGCATGTTTTAGAGCATCCATCATTATCATGGGCACTGACAGCTTTATACTTCAGCTGTGACAGAGCTTGAAAAATGCTAGTTCTATCAATCAACATATTGTAGGTTTCCAAAATGAGATCTTTTGCATCTGCCCTTTCCTTTTGCTTTCTCCTTTGTTTTGTTTTGTTTTCTTCTGCAGCATTCTGGGGATTTGATTTGTTGTTTGTCTAATAACACAGAGAGATATTATTTGATACAGATTTCATACATTACATTGGCATGAAATACTTCTGACCTGCTTCATATTGTTTGATTGAATTACTTCTCCATAAATCTTTTCCCTATTTTCATCACAAATACCCACCTCCAGAAGTAGTTTTAGCACCACTTTCTTGTTTGCTTCTGTTCTTTGCTTTACCGTATATATTATTTATGCACAGAAATTATAGTCTCACCTCTCTGCCTTAGCTAATATGAAATGTTTCCCTTAATTCTAGGGAACATTTGGTTCCACTTAATAATTCTAAAGTGGAAATAAAACCAAATTCAACAATCTACTTATCCAGTGTTTCATATGTGAATGTTTATTAAAATTACTCTTCCTTTCAGTACCCTACAATGTTTCAGAGGTAACTTTTAAACTGTACACTTTTGGGGACAGACACTGAGGGCTGGCTGGTCTACACTACAGCTGTATGTTGACTTCAGTTATGCTACTTCTGTCACGTAAGTTACGTAACGGAAGTAGATGTAACTTAGTTCTACTTACAGCAGTGTCTACACTGCGCTGTGTCAATGGGAGATGCTGTCCCGCTGACTTACCTTACGCTTCTCTGGGAGCCTGGAGTACAGGAGTCAATGGGAGAGCACTCTGCCATTGACTTAACTGGTCTTCACCAGACCCGTTAAATCAACACAGCTGCATTGATTGCAGCAATGCGGATCTAGCCATAAGTATAGACAACTCATGAGTCAGATCCTCAGCTATGACAATTATGTGCCACCCCATAGGTCTTTTTCCAAGTGCATGTCAATTTTTCGATGTCATTTATGCTTATCAAGTAATAAAGGAGACTGTTCCCATAACGAACATTACTTCCTGCTGCTAACATACTGAGGTACAGAGTCATGGTTTATTTTTACAATGTTTCAATAGGCAAACCTTTTGAGGTGTAAGAAACTTGTTTCGAAGAGTGACCTAAAAGAAAGATAGAACAGCAGAGATTAAGGCATTTTTGATGTAAGGGAACTTGTCTGTAAAGAAAATCAATCTCATTCATAGAATTTTAGTTTTAGAAGTTAATGAATTAATTATTAGAATCCAACTAAATTTAGCAAAAGCGACCACCGATGTTGCAAACGAACTTTTATTTACATTTCAAGAAAATGTTGGTAGACTGATACAGCCTAGAAATAATAATCCAAGCCAAACATGCTTCAGGGTTGTATTGTACACGCTTCCCCAAGAAGCTCTGACTGGGCAACCTACTGCAGTTCTGCTGTTGGTGTGATTGGTTCCTTCTACCCCAAAATTCCTCATTGCTCCAAACTGTTACATTTGCATCTACAAGTCATACCTAAACTAGATATAAATCCAGGTGTCTAGCGCCAAAAGGCTAGTACTACTTCACTAGCTTTTTAAAATCCCATTTAGGATAAAATCCTAGCCCCAGTGAGGCCAATGGGAGCTTTGCCATTGACTTCAGTGGGCCCAAGATTTCACCTTTGCAACCTGTCAAACATAAACTATAGCACAGGCTCAGTCCTTCTAGAGTTAAAGAACACAGTCAGGAGGAGGACAGTTTGGCTCAGGGTATTGAATGGGTTTAAAAAGCCGTTCATTTCTAAATCGCTAGTTCGTTGTTTGTTTGTAGTGTTGTTGTAGCCATATTGGTTCCAGGATGTGAGAGAGACAACCTAGGTGAGGTAATATCTTTTTCTGGACCAACATCTGCTGATGGGAGGGACAAGCTTTCAAGCTTCACCAAGCGCTTTCTCAGTCTGGAGAAAGTAATCGGAGTGTCTGAGCGAAATACAAATTGGGACGTATTGTTAAGCATAAGGGTTTCACACATGTTGTAGGACAGTGGTTTTCAAACTTTTTTTTTCCTCTGGGGACCCAGTTAAAGAAAATTGTTGATGACCACGACCCAACGGAGCTGGGGATGAAGGGTTTGGGGGGTGCATGGGGGGCTCAGGGCTGGGGCAGAGGGTTGGGGTGCGGGAGGGGGTCAGGGCTCTGGGCTGGGGGTGCAGGCTCTGGGGTGGGGCCATGGATGAGGGGTTTGGGATGAAGAAGGGGCTCTGGGTTTGCGGGGGGCTCAGGGCTGGGGCAGGGGATTGGGGCATGGGGTTGGGGCACCGGACTTACCTTCAGCAGCTCCCCGTCAGTGGTGCAGCCGTGGTGCAGAGGCAGGCTTCCTGTCTGTCCTGGCACTGTGGACCGTGCTGTGCCTGAAGCAGCTAGCAGCAGGTCCGGCTCCTAGATGGAGGCACGTGACACTTGCCCGCAGGCACTGCCCCCTCCCCCCTGCTCCCATTGGCCAATGGGAGTGCGCAGCCGCTGCTCAGGGCGGGGACAGTGCACAGAGACCCGTGGCCCCCCTGCCTAAAAGTCGGAACCGGGGCTGGCCTCTTCCAAGATGCAGCGTGATGTTGGAGCAGGTAGGCACTAGCCTGACTTAGCTGGGCAGTCCCCCCACTGACGGGACTAGTCTGACGTACCATAAGCCAATACTGGGTCGCGAGCCGAACTTTGAAAAATGCTGCTGTAGGAGACCACTTAAAAAGGAAGTGGGCAATTAAGGGTTAGCAGGCAGTAGGCTGTATTGCAAATTGTTGTAATGGCCCATAAAACCACTGTCTCTTTTAAGTCCTTGGTTTTTAGTGTCCAGCAAGGGATGAATTTAAATTTCCAGGCTCATCTTTTTAAGGTGTTGTGCAGGTTTCTTTTGAGAGTGATTACTGAGATGTCAGATACTGAGTGATTGTTTTGTGAAAAGTGTTCCCCCACAGGGGATGTGGTGTTTTTGTCTTTTATCATTTTTCTGTGTGAGTTCATTCGAGAGCGTAGTAATTGTCTGGTTTCACATAGCAGTTGTTGGGGGCACTTAGTGCACTGGGTGAGATACACCACATGTTGTGATAGATATGCGTAGGACCCATGGATCTTGAAAGGTGTGTTGTGTGGGGTATTGATCACTGTAGTAGGGCAAATTTGTCTGCGGGTTTTGCATCTGTTGTTCTGGCAGAGTCTGATGCCACTTTGAGTTGGTGTATTCTGGTCTGCTGAGAGCTTGCTTTTGATGATGAGCTTGACAGAGTTGGAGGGTTGTTTGAAGGCCAGAAGAGGACATTCAGGAAAGATTTATTTTGGGATGCGGTCCCCATCAAGTGTGGGTTGTAGTTGTTTAATGATACTCCACATCGGTTCTAGTGTGATGTAGTAGGTGACAACACAGGATATCACTTAGCAACCTTAACTGAAGGCTTGGTTTGAGATTTACAGTTACAGAATTGTTTTATTGGCATGCAAGATAAGCACTGTCTACTGATATTATGGTGGAATCATACAAGGAACTGAGTCCAAAAGTCTTTATTAAGGGCTTATCCAGGTAAAATGCTCATTGAGGTCTCTGCCAAGAACAGCTGATGCCACCATCTAAGTCAATGGAAATTTTGGCTGAGTAGGGACTACGAGGCCAAAAGGCGTGATCCTACAGGATCCTCGGCTCCCATTTGCTTTAGTGGCTTTAACACTGAAAGCACTTGGTGTTAACCCCACGATTGGGCTAACACCTGCCATTTTTTCTAATATTAAAAAAGACTTACAGCGGGCAAATTACTAAAATTACTGTAGATATGTTATGAAGAAGAACTTTGGAATAGCTTGTTTGTTGTTTTTCATTGGCTTTTCTAATCAGAGGACACAATAAAGGTGAACAGGAGCTAAAGAACAACAGATGAATAGTCTTCTTTCTGCAGTTTACACAGGTTTCACAAACGTACTGAGCAATTGATTCCATGTAATGCTGGATTTTAATCAAATGGGAGAATAAGACAACTTTTAATCAAGATGTTCCATAATGGATTATTTTCGTAATTGAATGAATGCAGGATACAAACAAATACAACCTACTGCTCAATGGTGTTCTTCAAATATTGGTAAGCTTTCAACCTCAACTTGTTGGGAAGGGCTTTGGAGATAAAATCTCTACAGAATTAAGACACAGCTGAAGGTTACATTCAGCTCCTTTAAAACAATCCACAGTGTAAAGGTGCGACCTCCATCAATTAAATTCAGATTCGGAGACAATTCTTCCTCTTCAGAAGGTTGACTAAGGCAGTCAACCATATGTGTCAGAAAGAGGACCTGAATGGGAACTTGAATAACTTTTTAAAAACAGAGAAAGGAATTTTGATAGGGAGAAATAATTCACAAAATATTGGAATAACTCTCCACAAGGATAGGAAAACATAAAAACCTGAGATAATTTCTCAGGTGAGATAGAAGGCACAGGGTCAGAAATGAAGAGAGCCACTAGACTGGAGCAATAATGTATCTGTATGACAAGAATGATTCTGAGAAGATAAATAAGAGCCTTAATTTAAAGATTATTTTAAAATGTACATGGTTTATATATGAACATAGTTGAGAGATATAAGTGTCATAGTTGTCTGGGAGGGCTTGCTATATCAATAGCTAGATAGTAAAGATGAAATTGTTGGTTTGGGTGAACAAATTATTTGATTTTATTGCAGTAACCTGAACCATGGAGTGGAACACTTGTAAAGAGAAGTTGAAATAAGTGGGAATTCTTCTCAGGTTCTGTTCATAATATATCAGAGATGTTTTGGTAGCACAAAAACCTGTGATTTAGTAAACTTTGTGACAATTTTATTTTGGTTAGGAACAATGACTTTGAAATGTACCCACCTCTGATGTGGAATGTAGCACCCATTCTGTACCAATCACTCCATATAACAGGGTTGTTTAGGATCACTTATGGAATTAAAATTAGAGGGAATTTTGGTGGGCAGAATGCAATTACTTTTGTTAGACTAGGTCCAGGATACTAAAACTAATATTCCCGTCTTCAGAAAAAACGCCATGACCTCTTTAATGACCATACGTGGGCAGAGCCGAGGCTCTACAATTCATCCATAACACAGTGCCTACACTAGCACAATGCTCTGACACCATTCCAGCACTATAATTTAATGTGACACTAATGGGAGAACACCACCTACTGAATTACATATGCCATTTACTATTGCACCCAAGTTTTCCTTGGATGTGTCTCATTCAAGAGCTGGACAAGTTGTAGACTAGAAAATAGACTTAACGTTTTCAAATATGCAAAATGACATTTGAAAAAACTTGACAAGAAGATACGTCCTGTCCAGAGAAAATTCTTTGTAATGTAGAATGCCGTGTGTCACACGCTTATGTAAAATTATCACCCTAAATGAATGTACGGTGCTGCCTTTTGGATTTTTACTTGAAAGCCAACAAAAACCGATCATGTAGCAAGTAGTTTCTAGTTGCTTTGCCAAAACTTTGTGGCTGCGTGAGTCCGTTTTAAATTGATTCCCTTTTATTTGAATTTAAGTATCACTAAAGAACTCAGCAAAAATTCCAACAAGATTTTAAAATGTTAATATTCTCTCAGAATTCTGTTACACTATAATGAACTTTTTCTGCTCCTCTTTTCTCACAATGATTATGATTTCAGTTTGTGTATAATCATGTCAACCACTCCATAACCTTTCCGATCTCTTCTGCCTCGTTCATCCAATACTGCTACAATCTAGTGTTTAGTGTCATGCATGCAACTATGACATCTGTCACTGAATTGTGGCACCACTGAAAGAATCAGAAAGGTGGAGGCTGATTGGAAATGAGCTAGCTCCAGTTCACATGCAATAATCAAAGATTACCATGACACTACAGCAAAGGGAGTATTTGTATTCTAGTGGGATTTTTTTCAAAATATTATATTTTGCATGGTTTGCCTGCATGTGGCAGTGTTCCTGTAAATAAGGCATTGCTCCTGCTGCCCGATCAGAATGTGCTGGCATTTGGTACTCTGGGTTAAAAATCTGCCCTTGAGTAAATGCACTTTTGCTATTAAATTTAAATGGGAGCAAGATCATGCTCAGTATAAATAACACTGGTTAAAGCAAAATGGCTGCAAACTACATTCAAATATTAGTTTCAAAACTCAATTAATAATCAGAATCTATGTTAAAGGTTAACATTTCTTGGATATTTTGCAATGTTTCTGCTTAGGAAAACTGTTCAGTTTTGGGATCTAATGCTCACTGGGATTATCATAGTTAGAGAAGGCAAAGACTTCTCCAAATGTGTATCATTGAGTCTACCTCCTGCCAGGTCAGGGTAAAGGACATATTAGATACTAAAGCCAAAAGATTAAGAACAGCATTTTAAAACAGATTTTTTCACACAAATGTAAGGGGGAGGGAGTGGAAATTCTTATTTGATAACAATTTAAATTGCTAGATGGCAAAATATATATATATAGAGAGAGAGAGAGAGAGAGAGAGAGAGAGAGTCCAATTTATGTATTATTGTTGTTAGAAGATGGAAATCCACCAGCAAACTTTAAACTCTACAGTGGTATTCACATTTGAACTGGAAGGACTCTGCCTTCTGGAGTCTGGGATTAAATCTAAAGCCATATAATGTGTATTCAGTAATTGTATTATAGAAAATGGTTACATTCTTTAGCAAACTCTATAAGCAGATTCATTCTTAGGTTAATGGAAGAATTGGGGATAATTGTGTGGGCATGAAAAAATCTTGCATAAAAAATACTGAGTGCATTGTTTGGGGCAAAAATTACCAGATGTGTGTGAAGAACAGTCTAGTCCTCTACTGCAAAATGTCTGTAGTTTAACATTCTACCTGTGGCATTAGCTATAAAAAGGATACTTTAAAACCACTAAGTAAGTAGGATAATACTAACCTAAATCTAATAAAATGTGACATCAGATATCAGAAAATATGATTTTCTGCCAACCAGTCTGGTAAGCTACTTTATGTGACACTTTTCAAAAAGAGAACATTCTTCCTGTGTCTCTTAACATTGTGTTTGAGGGGGTAAACTGCCAGTTAGGGGACATGTGTGAGGATGAAGAGACCCTCTGTGCAGCTGACATGTTGTCCACTCATGTATGGCTGCATGTCACCTCATTTTGTTGTCACAGGGCCTGGGGCTAGTATTTGATGCAATACTGGCTTTTTTGCTTCTCACTCAATATTTGTTTTGTCTTTTTGCTGTTTCCAAAGCTGTGTAAAATTGCTTTGATGGAGAGAATATTTTCATTGGCTTGGGTGGATTCTTTCAAAGGGACTAAGCTCCCAGAGATAGGCAGTACTGAGCACCTCCAAAGTCAGTGGGAGCTGATGGCTCTCAGTACTTTGCAGGATTTGTGAGTGACTCATCCAGTTTATTTTGTGCTATTGACTATAAGACTTATCCCTCTGAAGTTAAGGGGAGTATTTTTGGGTGTTCAAAGAGTACAGAATCAAACCTGGGGGCGGGGGTCGGGGGAAGAGATACTAGCCTCAATGAAAAATAAAAATATGTAAGTAATTATAGTTGGAACTTCTATATTACTTTTCGTCCACAGAGCTCAAAGCTCTTACAAAGATGGGTAAATACAATCCTCCTTGTTTTACCCATGATGCACCTGAGGTGTGCAGAGGGATTAAGTGAGATGCCCAACTTTGCACAGTAAGTCAGTGTCAGAGCTGGAATAGAATTCAGGGAACAAATTCACCCCTGACATAAGTCTATGAGGGTTTGCCTGCCTATGTCAGGAATACTTGGGGTCCCCTTGTCTGACTTCCCATCTTATCCCCTGTCCACTAATCACCCTGTCTCCAGTAGTGAAAACTCTTGTGTACCTTCAAGGAGATGCTTGTACCTATCTTGAGGTGATAGCTATATAATCATAGCTGTGATTATTTGCTAACATAACATTATAATTCCTCGATGCATTGATCATTATGGCCCCTGAAGAGCAGTATTTTCTGTGATATAAGCATGTTGTGTGATAATTATATTTTAAACGTTTCCTGTTAAATTAATAGGAGAGAAGAAGCTGTTGAGTCAAAGTTCATTTTGTAGTTTTGGTTTATTGTGCCACAGTAACCAAATAGAAATGTAACCATTATTATTCTCTGCAGTATTGGGAGCTTCCCCTTCTTGTCTCATTCAGTGTTTTTGTAGTCGTTGTCTTTTTTCCTGGTTATGCCATAAACGCTTTCTTTTTGAAAATAAAATTGTTACATGCGGAAACTGTAACAGCCTGTGACATCAAGATCAAAACAAGCTCAGTTATGCAAACTTTTCAATACAGATGTATACCTGAAGAGTTTATTTGCAGTACTTAACAATTCCCATATTAAGAGAACGTAGTGAGTCTGAATAGATAACAGCATATTTGTAAATATGTTTGTGTAAGTTATATATACTGCATTATAGGCAACGCAGTTACTAACACCATAGTTAAGGTGCTTGACGCTTTCCATGATAAGATCCTATTTTCAGTTACTTATAATTTTGTATTTATATATATACTGCATATTCAGTATTGCAGCTATCGATGTGACAAATGTGAAATGTGATAAATTGCATTTATCATGCACGTTTGACCAGATCACTTGTGCCCTACCCACTAATCCATCTACCCCATGACTACTTCTAACACTGCAGAAACATCTAAACAGCTGCAAACAAGCTCTGTTGAAAATGCAGCCCCAGAAATGTCGTCTTTCCCGATAAATATGGAATTCCCCTTTACTGCATTATCAACTCATAGGCCTGTGATAGGTATAAGGCCCATGCTGGTATGTGATCCATCAATGTAGTAATAGAAACTTTGTACCACTGGGATGGGAAAACTCCTGCTTTCCATTAGGATACACATCATTTGCATCCATATATCTAACTTTGAAGTTGTGAGATTATTAAACATGTAAAAACCATTTTAGGTCCTTTTCAGACTGTAGTTTCTACCTGCCTCAGAGGCACATGCAGTTGGACTCATAGTATTAATACAGCCTGGCTTTTTAGGGATAGGAATATGGAAAATAGTACTGGCACAATTTTCTAAAACTCTGTAAAACATTTCCAGAATATATTTTTCCATAAAATATATGCCATAAACAGACTACCTGATGGTATGATACAGTATAAAGGTTTTGTTGATATTTATTTGAAATGACCTCCAGAACTCCGTCACGGTGAAGGGGACTAGACTAGATGACCTATCCAGGTCCCTTCCAGTCCTACATTTCTATGATTCTGTGGCTTCCCCACTTGTGAGCAATAGAGCTATTGCAAACTCATTCTGATAAAACTTTCATCCCATGCCATCAGTTATCCCTCTGCATTATATAGTGATATGTCGTGTACCAGAAATCATGGTCTACATCTGCCACCCTTAGTCATACGGAGTAGTATTTACTCCATAAGTAATCCCATTGGGCTAGATGTTGAAACCCTTACTCACACTAAGTAGCAACTTATTCTGCAAGTAGTGTGAGTTTGTACAGCACCTAGCACAATTGAGTCCTGGTCTATGATAGATTAACAATATTTAATAATAAATAATAATCAGTCCCATTGCTCTATAGCAGTTAGACAAAAAGGATTTTGTATTTATTGTAACTTAGCTTAAAAAGAGTCCTTTCATGTCACGCCCATATTAAAGTTATCCTGACCACTTTTATACTTCAGGCACCTTAAAAGTTATCTTATACCCTATTATTTGACAGACCTTGGCAGCCAACTAAGAGGTATTGCCATATATGGAAAGAAACATTTTCCTACCAGATTCTGGAACTGATGATTCTCTTTGTAACACCTATTGAGTGTGAATTCTGTACTGTGCCACAAAGAACCCGTGGCATAGGTGGTGGAAGTCAGGCAGGTCATTAACACAATTTAGAGCAACTCCAGGGCCTTTTCATAGCTGCTGATGGACCACTCTGCATCCCAGAGTAGCTGGAGTGCAGTGTGCTCCTGCCACACTGTCACCTGCTTGCATCATACCCCCATGCAGGGGTGGGTGCCGTAGGGTGCTGCAGAGATGCTCTGCCAGTCCTGTGCCATTATGGGAAGCCCTTCACCCAGGTATTCCTGTGGGTCATTCAAGCTACTATAAAACCCTGCTGTAACACTGCAGTAGAGACCAGAATCTGGCCTGCAAACTTCCAAAGAAGTTGCCATACAGCAGTGGGGTTGAAGTTATAGCTGGGGGTGGGGTGTGCACACCCTGGGAGGGGATCTAATAGCCCCTGTAAAATAATTACTTAAAGGAAGATTTAGAGCTCCTTTCCTTCTGAAAGGCAATTTCCCCTGTCACAATAACGGAGAAGGTTTCCCAAATCAGTATTTCTTACAGAGAGCTTACACAGCGCAGGCTTGAAATGGCACTTCTTACATTTCTCTGAAAGTACCACGGCCCTTCATTAGCCCTGTGGTCAGTGAGAAATAGTCTGTCAGAGCAGGGACATGAGGAAGAGGGGTCGTGTTTTGACTTCACAGGCTTCAGTAGTTTCACACCATCTCTATTAGAAATTTGCATTTTTCCTTTTATGACCATTTTAATTATAGTTTCCCTATTTCGGTTCTACTAAATATGAATGAAGCAGGTGAAGTGTAGCCCGGTTGGAGCATTATACTGTTTAGTGCTGGGTACTATCTTTAGCAGAGATGCTGGAATTCATTCTCATCTCATTTGCTGAGCTCTCTATCATTAAAGTGTCATTGAGAACTGACACCACTTAATTTTAGCAGCTTTCAATTCTCGTTTGCAGCAAGAATAGCTTTAAATGGAGAGGAGTGCAAATTACAGAGAGAGGGATATTTTTACTCCGCACTCAGCATTTTATCAAACAAAGCAGCCTCACGGGGACTAGGGCACAATACATTATAAAACCAAACTCTCCTCTGATGCTGGTAAATGGGTATTTAATCTTCCTATTGCAGGCATCCACTCTGATGAGCCTGTAATGAATATACTGCCAGGGACATTATCTGAGCTGTTGTGCTTTCCTATTCCCCAAAATATCCTTTAGTTTTTATTTTGGGTGTGGTCAAAAAATAAACCTTGGAGCTGAGCTGTTCCCTCCAGGCCACCAAGGAACCTGCACTTCTTTGCAAAGGAAGTTTGTATTTTTTTCTCCTTTCCTATTAGTTGCATAATTGCTTTTCCTCCCAATGTAATTTGAACCCTTTGGGGGTTAAGAAAATCACTTACTTGGAAGCAGTGTTAGCAATTGTTAACCCATTCAGCTGGTTTGTCTACCTAATTAGATGTAAAATATCCTCTTTCCCTGCACCCTGGGACATCTCCTTTCTTTTCCAAGTATGGTTCTGATTAGTAAAGAATGGCAGAGGCTACATTTAGTTCTAATACCCATTTGCTACTTTACTCACGATTTTTAATATATGTGAAAATTACTATTTTTCCCTTCAAAATTAAATCATGACCTAAGAATTTATGCATCTTTTGGATAGATTAAAAAATAATCCCTCCAAAAGCAAGTGAGGTTTAACAAAAATCCATGATGCCAGAAACACCAATAAATATGAATTTTGTGATTAAATGTTAAAATGTTAGATTATGTAGACTTTTTCAAGTTCATTTAAGGGTGTGTGTGTGTGTGTGTGTGTTTATATATAGAAGAAATACCAATTGCCACAGAAAATATTATGTTAAAGTTAAGAGTGCCCCTGAGTAATTTAAGGCAAAAAAACTTTACAGGGATGTTGTAATCCTCTCCAAAATAAGCTCTACAAAGTCAGGAAACTCAGAGTTAAGGTTAAACTTAAAATAAATCTAAACATGGTAAGGCATGGAAGTACAGTTAGGATACCAACACAACCTTAACTCTGCCCTGTAATGATGCCATGAAATAGCTGTGCCATTATGACTCATGTATTTTTGTGTTTGTAATCCCAAAGTAGGGGAAACTTATTTTTAAACGTTAGGGAGTTTTCATATGTGTTTCCTCATGGTGTCACTAGAGGGGAGAATTAAGAGTGAGTGGTTTGTAATGCTTGGTTTTGGGAAAATCACTACATTCCTGTGACTTACCTTTTTTATCCTTCTGTTACTGATCTGTAGTATCAACCATACCTCCATCTTAACTGTTTTTACCTTGGAATTTCCTTGTTTGTTTTTTAATTATTAAAAATTATATGATGCTTGGTGGGTGACTCTCCTCTTCTTACAATCACTAATGTTCCCAGTGGGACTGTAGCAGGGGCTGTGTGATGGAATGGGTCAGAAGCTCCTCTGCCATGACTAACTCAGAGCCAGCCTGATTCTGCTCATGTCATGCAGCTGCGGAGGGAGGAGTTGGTGGCCTGTACTAGCATACAGCCATGGCATTGTTTCTCTCTGGAGTGCCAGGAGTTGGGGAGGAGAAGAGGCACCCACTGAGCGCCTCCTGACTTGGGTGGATATGGAATAAAGTTCACAGTTGGAAAAGTGGCTGGTAGAGACCAGGCAAGGCGTGCAGCTGAGTAGTAAAGAGACAGTGAAAGGCAGAGGAGAACGTGCAGGGGCAGCCCAGGAATTCGTGGTGCAATTAATTCTTCTAACTTGGTGTTTCATTGGTTTAGGGCATTTTGACTTGATTGCCTTTTGGAGCACACTGGGAGTGCTACAATGGGAATGCTGTGGGTGGAAGCTCAGAATACTTTATACACTGTTCAGTGAAGTTCTTATTAAATTGAGTGGGTCAAATTCCACTTGAGTCACTCCTGTATATAAAGCCAGAGTAATTCCATGACTCATAAGTTCAGCTGAGTTACCCCATATTTACTCTGTAACTGAGAGGACAATCTGTCCTATTTCTTATTATTTGGTGTATTCTTAATTACTTTCATTCCAAACACAATGTCTTAGATTTTTTTTAACAATTTAAATTAGTTGTGCCTGTTGCTGTCTTCAGTAGTTTTCTTTTACGTTTACTTCTCCGTGTAAGATAATTCTGCCTAAATTCCTTCAGTGCTTGACTTTTTCATAGCATAATTGTGTGTCCCCTTGAGCTTGCATTTGACAGTGCTGGAGTAGCTGCATCTCTCTTCCCCAGTCCCTTTAGAATTTAGTGTATTTCACTGCAGTCCCTCATAAGCTCCTCTTTTCCAAACAATGCAGACCTACTTTCGCTAACCTTCTTTGAATATATAAGACCCTGGAGTCCCTGTATCATTCTGGCTGCCCTTTGTTTTGCCTCTTTCCATTTTTATAATAGCCTTCTTATAAGACCAGAACTATGCAGTGTATTCCACATGTGGCCTCATTATTTCCTTGTGCCATGTTGGAATAATTTTCTCTGATTTATGTACAATGCCTCTGTTTTTTACATTACAGAATTATGTTTGTCTCTTTTAATTACTGCTCTTAAGAGCTTCACTGAGAAGATGATTTTGATTTTGGTTACACAGGTTTTATAATAGTGAAATAATGTAGCTTCCTTGACTTCAGTGGATGTACTCCAGATTTACATCACTGTAAGTGAGACAAGAATCAGGCCTTTCCAGTTTTGGAATTCTATTTTTCTCAGCACTCGGATTCTTCTGCTTCACATTGTGTTGTAGCACATCACCATGCAGGATACAAAGCCAGTCCCTTTTCTTGTTTTGTCTTCTCAAAGGACACTATGGACTGGGCTGTGACTTTAAATCATGGCTTACGGTAGGGTGGGCTGCAAATGCTCCCCAACCTGGGAGCTGTTCCTGGAGGCCTAATGCTCTGAAAGCACTATGGGGGCACGCAAAGTAGTGCCTACTGCTACATCCTGTGGGGCATGCCCCCCTGGGGGTGTGTGGATGACCATCCGGGGGGGTCCAGGGGGGCCCAGGCCAGCCCCAACAGGGGGCGGGGAGAGAGTGCCACCTAGCCCCCCTCCCTGCCCCCAGCTCCTGGCCCCGTCCCCAGCCATGGCACAGCTCCACTCCTGGCTCTGCCCAGCCTCGGGCTCTGGCAGCAACTCTCTTCCCAGCCTAGGGCTGAGGCTGGGGTAAGCCTGGGAGCAGAGAACACCTGGCCACAGGCCTAGCTGCCAGCCCCCACCTCAGCCCGACTGTGGGTTTGGTGCCCCCTCCCCCCCACCAGCCTCAGGCCCAGCTGCCAGCCCCAGACCCACCTCCAGCTGTGGCCCCAATCTCGGCTCCCTTACCCCTGTTGCATCCCTCCACCCCAGCCCCGGCTCTGGGGACGAATGGCGGGGCACAGACAGATAAGGGGGGCGCGACCCTCAAAAGTTTGTGGACTGCTGCTTTAGGGCATAGTTGTAGTTAGCATTGTTATTTGTATTGCAGTAGCAGCCCCAGCCATAGACTAGGACCCACATTGTGCTAGGATAACACAGAATAAAAGGTTTCAGAGTAACAGCCGTGTTAGTCTGTATTCGCAAAAAGAAAAGGAGTACTTGTGGCACCTTAGAGACTAACCAATTTATTTGAGCATGAGCTTTCGTGAGCTACAGCTCACTTCATCAGATGCATACCGTGGAAACGATGAAGTGAGCTGTAGCTCACGAAAGCTCATGCTCAAATAAATTGGTTAGTCTCTAAGGTGCCACAAGTACTCCTTTTCTTTTTACAGAATAAAAGATGGTCCTTGCCCCAAGGAGTAGTGTGCTGCCTGCTTCAATACTGGCCTTCTATGGAAGTTGGCATCTCTTTTGGCAGCAGAATCTCCCACTCTTTGTGCACTCGTTGCAAATTCTGCCCACGCTGCATGGTGCCGGAGAACCCTCCTGACAGCAGAACTGGCATAGCCTCTGTAGGGCAGGAGTAAAGGAGCACAGCAGGCCGTGGGGGCGGGGGAAGGTTTTATACCAGGGTAAGCTGCACTGGTACAACGTCATGATTTACACCAAGGCACCACATCAACAGTAGGGATCTGCATTGATCCAGTGTAGCTAAAGCCTCTATTTCTCTCAAAGAGAAGTGGCTAATTGTGCCAAATTGTGGGATGGCTAAATAGGGACGGACAAGACCACCAACTTGCTTACAATTTATGACTGAAGGCAGAATTTAAAGGGTCCCCAACAACTGAACATTGCCAGAGTGATGTAAAGGGGCAGTAATGTAAATGAGAATCAGATCTCAATCTTTTTTTTCAAGTTACTCACTTTGTACATTTGATAGTATTTTGGGTATAATCGCCTTCACTTTTCCCTGTATATTCAGTCATTTTTCATCGTGTTTCTGTGGATCATTCACAAAGCACATGGAAGATGCAAACCTTTTTTTTTTAATAGGTTTTACAGTTACATTTTACTATCAGGGAATTCAGGGGCAAGTGTAGTTCCTGATGGTACTTTTAACTTATTTACTAAATTGACTAGGTTTCCTTTAAACTCAGGAATTAAAGAGGAAAGACCTTACCTAATCCAGCTCGAAACCTCAGCCAATGTATTTAAAAATAGCTGCTACAAGTTTCTGATCTCATTTTCATTTTCCCCCAGAATTCCCCAGAGGGATAGATTTGATTGTGATGCCTGATTTTGTCAATTTTCATGTGTTCTAATCACGCCCCCCCCCCCAATTTAAGTGAATTTAGTGCTGTTTAAAGGTTCTAGATTGACCACACCAGAACTTGGAGTGGTGTCCATAGAACGGGCACAACACAGGTACTTGTGTTGCACGCTTTTCACATATACGGGTGGTGCAGTGTGTATCATAGCCATGGTCTGAAAGGGTCACCTCTCAGAGTGAAAA